>NC_141616.1:34582265-34744765 GCF_047967505.1 Dipteris shenzhenensis
TGTTACCAAAAAAAATCACCGGGTTACCAAAAAAAAATCACCGTCGGTGAACCAGATAAATGTATCGCCGGTACACAAGACACTACCGATGGTAGAACTCATATTCCCGATGGTAATATTAATTATCTCGGCAGTGTAAATACCGATGGTTATATACACCATCGAGATAATTAATATTACTACCGGGAATATGAGTTCTACCATTGGTAGTATCTTGGGTATCGGCAATGCTGTGGGGTGTAGATTCCTAGTTTCCCGCATGCCCCAAGGCTATATATCGGTGGAAATGGCGATAGAGGCTCGTCATTCGATCCGGTTGTGGTTCATATCCCGATAAGTTGGGGAAGAAAGTGAACCATGATTTGGATCTAAATAGTTGTAAGGCTAAGTGGGTTAGAGTGAGTCAACATTCATTATACCTCTAGGTGTGGTTTACTCCTCCAATTCCTTGCGTCTTGGAAAAATTGTAGACCACGAACATGAGGGCTAGTGGATGCAAGTGTTTGTTGTGTGTTCTTGAGGGTGGTCTACCGACTCCTTGCGTTTTGGGGAACTTGCGAACCACGATCATGCCAATGAATGCGATTGTTAGTGAGTAGCCTTGACTCTTAAGCTAAGGGCCTTAGGTATGGAGAGAAGGGATAGACGAGATGGCAATGACTTGAGAGCAGAAATAGGGCACATGTTGCGACTACGAATGCACAATCGAAAATGCCTGAAATCAGAAATGCTTGTTCACAATCTTCAAGATGAGTTGTGACTAGGCAAACTATGGATGCATCGAGTCATGCCCATGCCAGTGTTGATATGCCTGAAAATGTTCCCGGGGTTGAAGAAGGACTTGCAAAAGAGGATCTCATTACCAAAATGAGCACTACACCAATGCTTGATCCACCCTGTGAGGCTTTTAACTAAGCTACGAGGAGAGGATTTATGTGGGTGTCACAATCCTCTCAAAGAGTTGTTCCATGTGCACAGGGGAAAAACGTAAGTCACATGGTCCAGAGTGGGACTTTGTTATTAATATTTGTGACTATGTTGAGTGGAAATGCATCTATTATGGAATACAAAAATTTGGGGGAGCACCTCGCATAAGGGGCCACTTGCTTGGGGACTCAAGAAAGAGCATTCAGTGTTGTGCGGCCCCAGGTGCTACTGCAGCAACTCGCACCTTGACAGAGAAGATGTAAGCTTCTGGAAAAATACGAAGAAGATCAATTTAAGAAAGTCAAGGTATAAGTGGAGTAGAGTCTATAAGCATACACGGTGACAAAAGTACTCGTGTTGCAGGCTCCCATGCCAGAACTCCTTGTGTGGATACTAGCATGCAAGATAGATTGCCACCTATGGCTCGTGAAGCTAGATTGGCAGCTGCTACTCCTAACTTGAGGCAACCCATGATAGTTGAGAGCATCCGGGTTCAAGATTTGGAGAATGCACAGTATGTACTTGGTAGATCAATCTTGGTGATCAGGATATCCATTGAGTATGGTCGATAACGATGATATGAGAGCTGCATGGAATTGCGTTGCTAACTATGGGCCTCAAGTTACCTTCTTACCACACATTGCATACGTCATTGTTAGATAAGGCATATGCAGAAGAGAAAGAGCACATAAATCGTAGCATTTTTGAGCAACTGCATTACACCGGATGCACAATTGTCTCAGATAGGTGGACAAGCATAAAACACCATGCTTTATTGAATGTGATGGTTATATCGCCACATGGGGAGGCCTTCCACACATTGATTGATGCCTCACATGTAAAGAGGTTGGGGACATATATGTTGGGATATCTCAAGGTGTATGCCTCAGGCACACCTTATGTTTCTATGTGTGAGTGCTAGAGGCACAGTTAGGTGCCCACAAGCACAGTTAGGTGGTGGAAGAGCCACATAGGATGATTGAGAGAATCTAGGAGCAGATTGAGGAGATGATTGTGGAGCTCTGAAGTCATCAGTGATGTCAGTGAGCATGCATGAGGTGCCTACTTAAGGACCTCACTCTTCTTCATTCTACAACCAAGTAATGCAAGTATTCTGAGTTTGTGTCCACTCTTTGCTTTCCTTTCAGTTTTCCAACATGGTATCAGAGCCATTTGATCCCCCTTGAGCCCATTTCTGCCACATCATCATCTTCTTCATCTTCTTCTTCTCCATTTTCCTCTTTCTTCCCAAAATCTTTGAGAGCTTGGTTCTCCACCTACAAATGACCATTGCCCAAACCCTCTGAGTTGGAAACTCCTCTAGTATGGGCGAACTTCCACCTGCAAGCAATTGAAGAAAAAACGTCTGTGGTGGCTGCCATTCTCCAAAAAACGAATTTCTTCTGTTGCTCAATACTCCCTGCTTGCTCTGCCATTGCCTGAGCCCTCTTAGGAGTAGATGGGCGACCTCAAGACGAAGATTTTGAGCCATTTTTCAGGTCATTTGGTTCAGTAACGAGGGAGAAATCGTCAAAACTCAGTTTCAGACTGTAGCAACTCTCCCGGGCAAAAGTGTGCACCATTTCGTCCAACCTCTATGCTGGACCCTCTCTGGTATATGAGCTTTCTTTTGCTTCAAAAATCCCTCTTTTCGTTGCTTTGAAGAGTGAACTACAAGCCCTCCAAGTTCAGCCTTTTGGTTTTGACAGTTTTGGACAAGTTTTTGAAGATGATGCTACATAAAATGCTACTCTAGCATTTCTGGTTTTTTGAAACTTTCAATAACTTTAGTACAAGTGTGGCTTCAGTTTTGTTTTGAATTGCTAGACCTGGTTTTGATTGGAAAGTATTCAGTTTAGCCACTTCTATGAAGCATGTAAGTGAAAGCATCATTGTTTGAAATTTGGTCACAAGACTTTGCTACATTAAATGCTTATATTTTGAAGCATTTCAGTTGTTATTCTAAGCCCTGTAAGAGAGAAGACACTACCCAATACTTGGGTTAGAGCCTCTCATGGCTTGCTTATGCAAAATATGTGAAAAGCCAAAACATAAAGCAATGTCTTGTTATGCTACAAAGGATGAAAATGCCAACCTGACTTCCTTGTTGAAGATTGCCAAAACAATGGTTGCCAAAAAGGAAGCAACTACAGAGATCTACCCTCTCATGGCACTTTTATTTGACTCCAAGTACAAGAAAAAGATGAAGGTCAGATACCTAAGATATGCTTCTCTACACAACTATGGAGATGACAAGATAATTGTTCTCTTGAAAGATATGATTTTTAGATCCACTTGTTCTATCATAGTACCATCTTATAAGGCACTAGACACTGCCCATGTGGTAAGACCTTGCCTTAACATGAATATTCTGCCTCCACAAGATGAGGCATCCTTTGAAGATTATGCATTTTAAATCATCTCTATGTATGCTCCAGATCTCTCGTTTTATGTCAAGGTACTCAGCCTGGATAGTCCTCCAAAATGAATGAAAATAAACTATTGTGTTTTGTGTGTTTTGTAAACACCTCTGGTCACCTTATGATGTAGGCCATGTGTATGTTTTGTTCCATGGTACCTCCTGCAGACATTGTGTGCATGTACATGCAGGGGAGATAACCATTGGAAGGTCTTTTTGTATCCCTTTTTGTTTACCTTACACCCAAGGGAACCCTTGCTAGCACGAGAACCTAGCCATAGATTAATCCTTGACCACCATGAGATGGCATGAGAAACTATGAGACTAGATGTATCCTTGACATAGCATGAGGCATTTCCTTGAGGGGGGGTTTGTTGGGATATCTCAAGGTGTATGCCTTAGGCACACCTTATGTTTCTATGTGTGAGTGCTAGAGGCACAGTTAGGTGCCCACAAGCACAGTTAGGTGGTGGAAGAGCCACATAGGATGATTGAGAGAATCTAGGAGCAGATTGAGGAGATGATTGTGGAGCTCTGAAGTCATCAGTGATGTCAGTGAGCATGTATGAGGTGCCTACTTAAGGACCTCACTCTTCTTCATTCTACAACCAAGTAATGCAAGTATTCTGAGTTTGTGTCCACTCTTTGCTTTCCTTTCAGTTTTCCAACAATATATAGCTAGTGTGTTATCCAAGGATGTAAAGAAGTCGAGGACATATATGGCTAGTGTGTATCCAAGGTTATAAGCCCTGAAAAAGTTTGTTCAGGTTGTCATGGATAATGCCAAGAGTTGTAAAAAGGAGGGAAGAATATTGCAAAGGAATAGAATCCTATGCGAGGATGTGCGGAGGAAGCATGTGCAAAGTTTAATTGTGAGAGAGAGGGAGAGAGAGAGCGCTTGTGATGAAAGTGCATATAATTATATTTCAATGGCAAATAGAAAATGCTTTTAACGTTTAGTTTAATAGTTTATAATTATTAAAGTTTAAATTTCCTCTTATAAGATTGCATAGTGTTTTACATTCCAAATTCTCATAGCTTTCCTTTATGCAATTAAATTATTTGTTTTCAATTAACCAAAGCTTTCCTTAAATTATTTATTATGAAATAATATATTGACACTATTCCAATTGATGACGTTAGGATTGCATGTGTTGGGATTTTTTGATTGCATAGTGCAAAATAATTATGAACATTGGATGCATTTAAATTAATAACTAAGCAGTTAAATATATGAATCCCATCACATCATATAGTACACCATCATATAACTTCAATGAACTTAAAACAAAGGCATATATTTTCATGATAAAGACATTGTATACATGGTCATGAACTTCATTCAATGTCATGGTCCTGGATACAACTGTGCTAATCCCAACACCATGTACAATGCCATTGATAGTTGGGTTTTACAAAGTGGACAAATTGACCTAGTTGCAAGTAATCTACTAGATAATAAAGATGAAATTTGTGGCTGCAAGGCAAAGAGTAATAGCTAGTACAATTATCAAACAAGCATTGAAATATTGGGCACAAGCAATTGTCTGGGCTATTGGAGGGAAGGGGTTCCATGGCATACGGTTGTGACGATGGATGGTGACAAATAGCTAACCGTGCCTCCATGCTTGCATCTCCGATTAGTGTTGCACATGCTTCGTGGGCCTCTTGTCACAACCGTGTGTTGAGGTCCTACAAGCTCTTCAATTGGGCATGTAGAGCAATATTCTCATTCTGCAACTCTGGCTCGGTTCATGGTCTTTTAGTCTCTAGGCATTGGACCTACTCAAACCAGGCCACGTTGGACCTCTAGGCGTTGGACCTACTCAAACCGGGCCACGTTGGACCTCTAGGCATTGGACCTACTCAAACTAGGCCACGTTCTCTTTGCGAAGTTGCACCAACTTGTTGCTCCAGTGGGCCACGCGTATCTTCCAATGCCATAGACAATTGGTATTGAGTGATCGTCACTTCTGTACGACCACATGTACGCTTGTCCTTGTATGAGGAGAAGTCCACCTGTATACCCTTAATGAAGTACACATACAATAATTTGGCGAAGTACATCGCCACTTCATTATGGTGTGGGGGCTTTCCATATACCTCGATGTAGATTTCCCTGGCATTTTTCCGAATCCGTTCATCTCAGCAATTGCCTATCTTCCACCTCCCATGTTGGTCCAAAGCTTGGGTTTGGGTGCTTCCATCTCCCTCTATTCTTTTGTGTCTCCTTGCTTGAGTGCCTGAGCCTGCCTCTTCATTTACCTCTAAGGGCTAGATTGCCTGGAGCTCTTGTTTGGAGACTAGCTTGTGTACTTCTTTCCATTGTAGGGCTGCAAAACCAATGCCCATGGTGTCGATTGCTATTCAGATACTTATTGGCAATATCTTTAAACAAAAATTAAATTATTAAACATACAGACCTCTAGGTTGAGTGTACACAGATGTACGCGCAATAGTCTCTGGCACATGCTTGAGCGCTGTGTTGGCAACCCTGTGTAGTCGCTTGAACTATAACCGTTGATGCTCATCACATCATGCCTCCTCTTCAGCCTCCTCTTGTGTTAATGGACGCTTGCATGCTCTTCTGAAGACTTCCTCCTTCCTGTGCGGAGGAGTAGTATCCTCTCCTTGTGACATTTTCCAAAAGTGTAGTGTGGATAGTGTAGTTCAGATGGCTTAGTATAGATAAATGCCTTGAGTGTAGTATGCAAAGTCTGCATGCATCAAAATCAATATTTGTGAGTTCATCTTGTGTGAGATAGGACACAAGATGCAAATGTCATGTACAATATGCTTGATGAAAGATGAAGATATAACAAATGCCATGCAAAATGTACATGCTACAATCTTGAATGAATCCTTTCAAACATTGCAATCTTTACAAAATATAAAAGGCTGTACATCCACAACATAAATGACATCTTTTTTGCATTATAAATTCTTTCAAGGCCAATAATTTTGTTTTTGAACAAGAAGTTTATTACAATAAGTTTGACAGACACATGGTGTTCCAAAAATATTACAAGGCAAAGAATGTGGCTTATGTTGCAAGCCTAAGGGCAAGAGACACCTCTTCCATAGGCCTCATAGCCAATTCTCCCTCACATTCCACTCTCTTTAAGATATCATTGGTCTCTGCATGTGGCTTTCTGTGATCGGCAATGCGATGCATCATTTGTATGAACACATGACATTTAATGGCATTAACAACATGAGAGGGAGGGAGGCATTTTTCAATCATTCTCAATATAACCCTTGGCATCTTCAAAAAATTGAATCATCTCAACCATGATCCATCCCAATGCATAGGTATTTGCATCTTAAGGCTACTTCTTGTAGCTCTAGTGCAAGCCACTTTTTTTGCCCATGCTCTTCCTCTTTCCTGCGAACTCTCATAGCAAAGTCAGCATCTGTCTCAAAGACTACTTCTTCATATGCTTGAGTGCCTTTCAACTCTTCGAGAAGTCCATGGCCATCCCCCAATCTATGATGCCTAGTCAGCATCTAGACTTTCCAACAAAATCCAATAAGATGTTGCCTAGGTGCAAGTGTGTGTGCATCCACCTTCCTGTGTGCAACCTTGCCAAACCATCCACAAGTGCATGGATGATATGGAGGAGATTCTCACAAAAGACATTGATCCGAGCAATATCTTCATTCTCCAATGTAGATAGGACTTCCCCACTTGTTGTGGCCATCCAATCTGCTTCTTCTCTTAGAACATGGTGGAACTAGCGTGTGAACCTACCCTGGTCCATTAGCAGAATTTGAAGAAAGTGCAACAAGCTATCACCATTAAAGTAAGGCGTGATGGTCCACAGTGGCTCTTATCAGGTTGCTGCGATTGCACGTACAAGGACTGGGTGTAAAATCTACATGATTTGTTCTCTCCTTGCTTTTCATGTATGCATCCCAATATTGCCCTTGTACTTCTTTCCGGCATATTCCACGTGATATGGCAACCCTGAAGCTCCTACCAACTGCACTTTAGAAATATTGCCATAGGATCCTGAGCCGATTTTCTCGCCTGCTTGGATGTCCCTCTCTATGACATAGGCCAAGAATGACACTTTGTCTATGTTACTAGCCAGGCGTTGTGCCCTTTGAACCTCATCACCTCTCAATGGTTGAGAGGGTGTAGAGGTTGGTTGCTCCTCTCCTATAGCCAAGGACGTAGCTTCGCCCATAAGGTGCTGCAGCCTTCTTTTCCTAGCTCTTAGCCACTATGACACAACGATCTGATGCAATGACCTTACTCTTGTGCTTGGCCTGTACACTCATCCATTGTGTCAATTTGAAGACATCGAACCCTTGTGCAAGAGTAGGGTCTACATTGCATGCTTCATTGTGGGTCTCTGCATTCCGAGTAAAGCTATCAACCCGAAGCATGGCATTTGTCTCCCACTACACCCGGCTCGCAAGGTCATCTTGACCTTCAAACTGCAAACTGGTCTTAGCATCACCAATAATCCTGCTCTTCATAGTGCTAATTCCCTCTAAACTAGATACGGTTGATTCCATCTCACTCTCCTCCATGTTGCACACCCTATGAAAAAGGCATCCTGAATGCTCCTCATCACTCTCTTGCGCTCGCCCTTACTTAGCTCTTCCCCTGCTTTTCGCTTAGTGCCGGTGGTTGAGGCCATGCTTGTGATTAGATCTTGCTATGTGTGTGTGAAAATCTTTCTTGTGTGACACTAGCAATTAGCTACAATTGCCACACAATAGTGAGCAGGCAAGCATCAACAATAACCCCCACCCTATGCATGCATGAAATGTAAATGATTTCAATGCACGCATGCAAATGATTTCAATGCAAAATTTTTAATTACATGAAATGCACGCATGCAAGAAATGATCTTTCAATGCATGCATGCATGAAATGCAAGATAATTTTGTAAAAATTTTGATTTTAATGCAGGCATGCAAGACAATTTTGTTAAAAAACTGATTTCAATGCATGCATGCAAGAAATGCAAGATAATTTCGTAAATTTTTTGAAAAAACTCCCCCTCCCCCTTTAAGTGGAGGGCTAAGGAAACCTATTACTAGGTCATGGTCCCAACTAGCCCCTCGTCCTATTGAGGACACGGGAGCAGGAACCACTTCCTAGACCAGGACTCTTGGCCAAGAGATGGAGAGAGGAGGATTTTTACCTCTTCTCATTCCACTATTAGTGGACAATGACACCGGCGGTTAGCATATATTTTTGGGTGGTACTACTACCGCTGATAATTCAAGTATAATTGCTGGTAGCAGTAGTACTACCGGTGGTAAAAGTATTGATACCGCCAATTGTACTACTGCTACCGACAGTTATACATGAACTATCGACGGTAATAAAAGTACCGGCAATATAATCACAGTTACCACTAGTAATAATGTGTCATTTTACTGACGGTACTATTATCACTATCGCTGGTAACTACCGTCGGTAGTATTACTATTATTGCTGGCATGTATCTAGTTTCTAGGTCAAGGCCACCTGATGGTGCAAAGCCATGATTGTAACCGTGAATGCATGAAATACATCATCACGACACATAATCACAATAAAATTCATGTGATTATGTGAATATGAAATCCTTGATCCACATCCATCCACAAGAAATCTTACAACAAGCACATTTTATTGTGGGACTGTAGGCTTCACAACACAGCTCCAATTGTTATCGATGTCGCAATATCATATGTTATAAATGCTAGCCAATTTCAATAAACCTTGCCTGGCAGTGTCTTGTGTGGCACCTTTGTATAAGATTTACATGCTCCCATATGGTCCATGTATTTAGGGCATGCTTGTATATCCTCTCTTAAATTGTGAAGTAATAGGTTAAGCTTCTTCACCATTATATGAAGCTAAGTTTTCTTCTCTTCACCATCATGTACTTTCACATGAATTTTACTAAAAAAGCTTCTATGTGCCAAGTATCTAGTAGAAAGTCATTCATGAAAAACATCTACACACTATCCCACCTTTACCTCATATATGATATAGGACTCAGAGTCTAGCTCAACAAGATCTTACAACTCTCGAATGTATATATGAAATATTCCAAAATGTATCATAGTCTAGAATGTTACCAATAATATGATGGTCTAGTCCACACCACAAACTAGTAGTTGCCCATATGATCCTCCTTCTCACTTCCAGGTTCTCATGGTTGTCTCCATATTTGGATATTAAATATCACAAAAATTCCATAAGTGTGATAAGAGTCCTCAAGCTACTTCTTCTACAAAATCCTCAATTTGTATCTATCTTGCAAAGCTGGTCATATTGGGAGCATTAATAACTGGAAAGAAATGATAGTAAGGTAGTGGCTCTTGTCTATCTTTGCGGAGTGCTCATTGGGAATGACTCCACTCGGGATTTACTCAAAAGAGCTTGGTGGTCAAGTTGCAATTTGAGCAAAGCTTGTAAGTTATCAAAGAAGGTGGAAGGTCAACCATCCTAGACATTCAACCCATGACAATGCTCATGTATCAAATGCATGGTATGTAAAGAAATACCTCAAAATCTCACTTGTGAATATTAGCTAGCATTTTCATCATTATGTGAAGGCAACTTTCAACAAATATCTTTGTGTGACCTTTCTTGATAGTAGTCACTCGATGGCTTCCCAATAGTTATCATGGTTCATGAGTGTGACTTGAATAAAAACTCCAGCCACCTCATTCAACTAGCCATAGCTATGAAGCATGCAGGTAGCATAGAAGCTACCTAATCAAACAAGTGAAACAAAACTAATTTAATAGGCAACACAGAAGTTCACCTAGTAATGAAACAATTGAGGAATTTTGGTGGTTTTACTCAGCTATTTAAGAGCCACAGGGACCAAATGCTAGTTTGATTCATGTGATCCTAGGAGGTTCAATGGTAGTAGATAAGGAGTTTTAAGTACTAATGGCCGATGGTGGATAAAGGTCTATGTGTAAGCAGTGACTTGTTTTTGTCAATATAATTGTTATTATTCTATTGGGTTAGATGAGGATATTAAGAGAGGGCTATGTTTTTGGGAATCTTTAACAAGTCAAAGTTATTAAATTTCTTTTATGCCTCATGAGAAGGTATCTTTAATAGAATTGTATGGAAAAAAACGTCCATGATGGTAAGGCCTTGGCCTAGAAATTCCATCAAGTGGGATTGTAATAGTGGGGCATGTGTGTTTTTAACACAAAAGAACTATGAATATTTATCTTTTTTACATGAGCGACATGACCTTTTTGTAGAAAAAGAGGTGAAAATAAATCAAATGGCAAGAAAAATTAACAAATAAAGGAATTAAAAGATGCAATGAATTCACAATCTACTGTAATGCCAACAAAACCAAGTATGCTTCTAAGGGAACATTGAAAAAAGGGATTTTTGTGTGTGGAAAGAAGTTGTATGGCACTATTCATCCACCACAGCTCTTTCCTTACAAGAAGTACTACTTGAATAATATGTTCTTGGATAGGAGCATTTACCACAACTTGATAGCATGGTAGTGAGAACAAGGGAGCAAGAGAGAAGATAGAAAGGGGCTTGAAGTGGTGAACATATGAAACAGTGAAGGTTAAGACTATTGCAAAACATGGGTAAGAGGTTGGAAGAAGAAAAAAAGCTTCGACACAACCATACACAGATTTATTTATTGAAGTAGTCTCTTATAGAGATTAAGCAAGTGAACACCACCTTCTTTCCTCAATCAAGTCCTATTATGACAATGTCAGTCACCCTAACTTACCAATGTCTCAAACACATATACCTCATTACTTTGCATCACTCACACAAACTCAATCAATCACTCTACCATGCATACAAACACACCCATGTATTTTTAGCTCAACCCCTAAATACATCAATTTTCCCCTTCCCCTATAAAATTGATGACTCAAATTCTAGCAATAGTCTATGGGAAGCTTCATGGTTTTCCCACCTCCTAACTTGATACCCACTAGTTCATTAGTAGTAGAATCATTTATATTTCATTATAATCCCAACATTATCTCACTATAAATATGGTCTATTGATTTACAAATACTTGGAGTTCTTGACAAGCTGAATAGGAGCAACCTTGAGCCTCGAAATCCTAGTCAGTTTCAACAAGGTTAGCCACTTCTATGGCTTCAACAGCATTAGGTTCTTCTTGATCTTCATTATCTTCAATGCGATTTACATAAATTATTTTCTTACTGTAGAAATTATTCTCATAGTGGCCTAGTTTCCCACCACAAAAGTGATGCATCTTTCTTGTATCCATGCTCCCACATGTTTCTTGTGAGAGAAAATTTAGAACTGGTGGAGTGAAGAGCCACCCACGGCATTAGGGAGCTTTACTATGATCTCAACTTGGAAGACTGAATACTATATGAGATGCTCCAGGAGGACTCGATGCTATATTTAGGAGGCATTCATGATGAAGTACTAATAGCATGAATTTTCAACATTGCTACCAGAACCAATTCTAGAAATTTTGTGGCTTGCTATAAGAAACATGTGCTCACACACCTTCCACCAAGAAGTAGTAGCTCTAGGAGCATCTCATATGGCACTGAGTCCTCAAAGTTGAGATCAAAGTAAAGCTCCCTAACGCCATGAGTGGCTCTTCACTCCACCAGTTCTAAATTTGCTCTCACAAGAAACATGCGGGAGCATGGATGCAAGAAAGATGCTAAGTAGTTGTTTTTCTTGCATTCATTTGACATGCTATAGGGAAATAGCACGTTTTAAACATTTTTTGAGATCTCAAACAAGAAATACTTTATCACCTATGATTGTAAGAGGCTTTTGTGCACAATCAAAGCCAGCAGACATCACAAATTCTAATGTGCAGACCTTCCAAAAAATAGCTAGTCACTTTTGAGAAATTGTAGAGCCCAAAGTCAAGACAAGGATTCTCTATGTATGGTATCACCCGATCATGTATAGAAGAATATCTGGCTATGAAAGCCAGTGCTCTAAGCCCAGGACAAGTTGAAGTTACCACTCAATATGAAAATAACTCTACTACTTTGGCTATATGACATTTTTTATGTTTTTTGGGGCAGAAAAGTAGTGTGTATTTAATGCTTTATATCATGTCATACATCAAAAAAATAGTACCAAAACTATCTGTTGTGGGTAAAAGAGCCCTTATATCCTGAAAAACAACAAAAGTATAAACCCTAAAGAAGACATTTCAAGGATGAAATGAAAAGCTGGAGGTATCTTCCTTAAATCTGAGCCAACAGCAGCATAGGTGTCTGAAGAGTGTCCCTAGGCAACATTAGTGTTAGTAGAATGTCCATGCATAGTAGAAAGGCCCTAGAGAGGGTCAATAGACATGGATGGCACAGCTGAGTAAGATCAGTAGGGATAGGAGTAATTTGAGCAGAAGGGCCAGAGCCGTGGATCTGAGTTTTGACCCCTAGAGAGGTAGCTGGAGGCTGTTTGGATGGGTCAACATCCACAGAAGGGGAATTGATGGAGAGGCACCTAAAAGTAGAAGTAGACTATATGGAACCAGCAGTAGCAAAAGTAGAGGGAGCTTTGCTTGTAGAGGAATGAGGGGTTTATCTTGGGGAAGAGGGAAGGGGTTCACCAGTTGTGGTAGATATTCTTTGAAGAAAAGGGGGAAGCTTTGCATGATCATCTGAAATAAAGCAAGAGAGCTTGTGTCTGGCAATATCTACACTTAACCTTTGATGTTCAAGGTTGTATGCACTAATAATGAAGTTAATTCTCCTTTTTTCCTGTTCCACCATGCATTAAACATAGCATCAGTAGAAAGATCTTTATGATTAAATTGGAAGTTATTTCTAGATATCCAAATGAATCAGAGTGTACAGGCCTTGATGATAAACCAAGGCTCATGCCTTACCTTGCAAGCATCTCCTAATAGAATAGCTTTCCAGTTAACAGGTTCCCCATATTCCATCTGAATAAATTTCCATACTTTCCTGGCATGGGGGCAAGCAATAAAAAGGTGGAAGACATTCTCGATAGGGTTTAAACATCTCATACACTTGCCATCCCCTTTGCCAATGCTGAGTCCTCTTGAATTAGACCAAGCACATTTATGAAGTATTAGCCAGGTAAGACATGACATTTTCTTAGACACATTCCTAGTCCAAATTCTGTGGAATTTGTAGTACCATTTGGTTCTATCATCATTCAACTTCCACCTTCTGTTAAGGGTTCTAAACAAATCCTCCATATCAGCAGTAGGAGTTGGGATGGGTAGTAAGCAGGAGCACCCCACCTAGCTAAACTACTTATGCATGCATAGTACTGACCCTCCCTTCCAAGTCACATCTCCTTGCCATAATTTCAATCTTTCCATAATCAGTCTTTGCTGTTGGTTGGTTAAAGAGAACTCTCTTCTAATTTCAAGCCAGGATTTCCATCTAATATGTTCTCTATTCCAAAGCTGCCCCCAAGTTTGAAGCCCTTTCTTGAACAACTTAGCTACAACTGTGAACTGATCATTTGACAGAGTGGCAGATCTAAAAATGGAAGAGACCCAAATAGAATCAATTAACATGAAGCTACCTTTACCAGTGAAGTAGATATAAGCTTTTATCTCTTCAAAATCTCCCCAAATAGACTTCCATAGGGGACTCCCCTTGGATTTACAAGGTTTAGGGTTAAAAAGAGCAGAAATAAAGGGATATTATTTTTAGTTGGGTGCCCTGCAAGGTCGGATATAATTCATGTTTCTCAAGAGTAGCTGTGCCCAATCCTCCTCAGGATGAAGAGCAGCTTTGATGATCCAAGTGGCTGATAGTTTTTTGGTAGCAGAGGAGATGTCAATCGCCCCTAATCCCCCTTCCTCTTTGGGTTTGATACAATATTCCCATCTAACCTTAGAGATTTTGTTAAAGCCCCCCCCATAAGAAGGATCTACATAGTCTGATAAATTTGTCCAGGCCAGTTTTAGATGGAGACCAACAAGATAGATAGAAGATAATAATAGGATAGAGAATGATTAAGAACCATTTTCCTATGTACCAGATTTGCTTGGAAGCTTCTCCATTCTCTTCTGCTATGTCCATTTTGATGCAAATCTGAGGATTTCCTCTAGGGTTGATAAAATTTTCTTGCTCTACTACTCCAAGAACTTCTCCTAGCCCACTACATAAAGAGGGAAGCGGATTACATAAATACAAAGCTAGGTCTAGGAGCTCCACCCACATAGGAATCTTGGTTGATCTAGGAGAATCAGGGGAAAATTATTTGGACCACCACTCAAAATATAAGGGTTGATTCCTAATAGTCCAAAGACCATTTTGCATGGCTCTAGATGCCATTTATGGTTTCTCAAACAGAAAGACAAAGAAGCCTTTCTTGAGAAATCTTACATTCAAAACATTCATACCTTTCCTAATCCAGTTCATCCTAATCTAGGACTCAATGAAAGTGAGAGGGGGCCTTACTCTAGGCAGAAAACCTACTAAAGCATGAGTCCTAAGCCAAACTAGAGAGTCTTGAAGTAAATTGTCATCCAAGAAATCCTTTACTGACTTACCTTCTCCATCTGCTGGATTCTCTCCATTTGTATGTTGTGCTCCATCCTCATCTGGTTGTGTATCATGCCAGGGTTCTGAGATGCCCGATGGTGGGAGGTCTTCAGTTTCTTCCTCGCCGGTTGAGGGTGGCCTCTTGTCTCCCATAGTCTGCCTAAGATCAACTCTATCTCCTCTTGAGTTTTTGCTGGAGAAGCCTCCACTGGTTGAGGGAACTCTGTCGCTTGTTGAACTTGGTCGACCTCCATTGTCTCTTGCTTTATCATTTCGCAAGGTTCCACCTTCATTGTTCTGATTGAGTGAATGTTTGGAGGCAGGGCTAGCACTGGTGCCTGCAGCTCCTCCTTCACTGTTGCCACCTACTTCTCCTCATTGGAGAGACTGCATGATGTGTGCTTTGTGTAGGTCTTTGGCCACCAAGGTCCCGTCTGCACTGGGAGAGCCAGCAGTAAAACACGTTCCCGAAAGGAAGCTAAAGAAGCCACCCCGTGGCTTTTGAGCTACATGCACATAAGAGGGGTGCATGGCTCCTCGTCGTCCACCTCTTCCACTGCAAGAAACCGAGCGAGCTCCATACCGCAAGGGTGGCGCTTCACGTTCCAAAAACCGATTGGGGACAAGAGCAGGAAACGGATTTTGTCAGCTATATTGAGGTGATCTAGAAGCTGAGGCAAGTGGGTGTCGACGTCACTCAAGAAGTCAGGCTCAAAAAGGCACTGAGGTAAGTCAAAGGAGATATCAACTGGATTGATGGGAGTGGAGGGGTAGGACAGAGGGATCTAGCGTCACCCTCAAGGCCTCTGTCATTGTCACCATCGTCTTTAGTCTCCATCCTTTTGCACCATCTTGGCTATATGACATTTACTCCTGCCCTTGAAAATAGTAGCAGTAATCACTTCTTCAACACCTCCTAAAGTAGAGCTCCCTAATGCCATGGGTGGCTCTTCACTCCACCAGTTCTAAATTTGCTCTCACAAGAAACATGTGGGAGCATGGATACAAGAAAGCTACTAGGTAGTTGTTTTCCTTGCATTCCTCTGATATGGTGCAGGGCAATAGGACGTTTTAAACATTTTTAGAGATCTCAAACAAGGAAAAATCATTACAAGAGAATTTTGTGCACAATCAAAGCCAGACATCACAAATTCTGATGTGCATACTTCCCAAAAAAATAGCTAGTCACTTTTGAGAAATTATAGAGCCCAAATTCAAGACAAGGATTCTCTATGTATGGTTTCACCCAATCATGTGCAAAATAATGTCCAGCTATGAAAGCCAATGCTCTAAACCTAGGAGAAGTCGAAGATACCACTCAATAAGAAAAATACTCTTCTACTTTGGCTACATGGCATTTACCCCTGCCTTGAAAATAGTAGCAGTAATCACTTCTTCGACACCTTGGGAAGTCTCTTTTTGATAGAGTTTAGGGGGGCTATTATCTTTGATTTCCAAATCCTTTGGTATTAAAATTAACCTTGACGTGCGAGAAACATTGAACATGGGGTAGATTTGCTACTACTATAATCATCTATGCAAGCTCTCTGTGGGTATTTGACATTCCGATCCTCCCTAGTTGTGAAGTTTGGAACATTGATTCATCTCCCTTCACATCGATTTGTAGAATGTTGAAAATGAAAGAATCGTGCAAGAGGGAACATTGTGCAATTGGCTATGACTGCTATTTAAACATAGATCAAGCCACACTCCCCTAATTAGCATCTAGTCAACTCATAGAGTTTTCTCACCTCATAAGAGTCCAGGGCCAGCAGTTTCCTCTTGAGCAGATTGGTGGAGTGTGGAGAGGCCCTGATCGTTGATTCCATGGATGAGGTAGTGAGTGTCTTAGACAGGGAAGGCATCCCTTCTTGTACACAGAGGGAGGTGGTTGGGAATCTTCTCTTCAGGTCAATGTCATAGCCAGTAGAGCTTGTTGAGAGTGCTCTCAATGGAAGCAAGAACGGAAGAAGGAGAGAGAGAGACAAAGAGCCACACAAGTTTTGGTGGGTGCAGAACCACCCTAATCTTCTTTTTCATTCATTTATATATGTGTTTGAGTATTGTACATAACTGGGGTAAAGGCACAGTGACCTTTAACCCCCACAACCTCCCACTTAAAAGACAATGTGCCTTTAAGGAGAACAACCAGTGAGCATACTATCCAATGCCCATACACGACAATACTCAAACCGCTGACTAGGTAGACTCTTCGTCAGCATATCTGCACGGTTATCATCCGTATGAACCTTGACAAGCTCTATGCACTTGTCCTCAAGTACCTCCCTGATGAAATGGTACCTGACCTCAATGTGTTTGGTCTTTGCATGAAAGACCGGATTCCGTGCTAGTTGAATAGCACTCATGGAATCACTATGCAATGTCGGTACACCTGTATGAATCCCCAAATCTCCCACTAGCCGATCAAGCCATATAGCCTCCTTGCAACCCTCTGTGGCTGCAACATACTCAGCCTCTGTGGTAGACAAAGCAACACACTTCTGTGTGCGAGACATCCATGACACTGCACCACCTACAAAGGTGAACACATAACCAGAAGTGAATCTCCTACTATCCACATGCCCTGCATAGTCTGAATCTGTGTACCCAAGTACACGCATGTCTCCTTTACCAAAGCAGATGCACATCTCCTTGGTACCCTTCATGTACCTCATGATGCACTTAACTGCCTCCCAATGCCTCTTTCCTAGATTAGCCATATACCGGCTAACAACTCCCACTGCAAATGCAATGTTTGGTCTAGTAGCTATCATAGCATACATAAGACTCCCAACTGCTGATGCATAAGGAACCTTGGCCATCATGGCCCTTTCCTCATCTGATTTGGGACTATTTGTATGACTCAGTTTCACATATGGAGGCAATGGAGTACTCACTGCCTTCCCCCCCTCCATATTGAAACGCTGCAATACTTTTGTAACATACTCTTTTTGTGAAAGCCAATGGAGTTTCCTACTCCGATCACGCGTGATGCGCATACCAAGAATATGACCTGCAAATCCCAAATCCTTCATATCAAAAAGGCCTCATGCAACTTGGCCTTTAATGCATCTAGCTCATAAGTATTCTTGCTAGCCAATAGCATATCATCCACATATAGTGCCAGGATTATCAGGCTACTATCCTTAGCCCTTTTAGTGTAGAGGCAGTGATCAATTTCACTCGTAAAACCCTGGGACCGAATGAAAGCATCAAACTTCTGATACCATTCTCTAGGTGCTTGCTTAAGACCATAGAGACTCTTCTTCAGCTTGCAAACTAAATGCTCTTTGCCCTTTTCTTCAAAGCCTTCCGGCTGCATCATGTAAATTTCCTCATGCAAATCCCCATGCAAGAAAGCTGTCTTGACATCCATCTGCATAAGCTCCATATCCTCTGCTGCCACTAGTCCAAGCATGCATCTAAGTGTGGTCATCTTCACAACTGGAGAGAATATCTCATCAAAGTCCACACCCTTCTCTTGCTTGAACCCTTTAGCAACCAAATGGGCCTTGTACCTAGGCACATCATCACTTGTGACATTCATTTTGTAGACCCATTTACATGGCAATGCTTTCTTTCCATGTGGCAAAGAAACCAAGTCCCAAGTCTTATTCTTCATAAGTGAACTCATCTCTGATTGCATAGCATACTCCCACTTGCGTTGATCCTCACGCATCATAGCCTCTTTGTAGCAAGAAGGCTCCCCGCAATCAATAAGCATCACATAGTCTACCCCTGGAACAAACCTATCAGGCGGTCTAGTTACTCTAGATGATCTTCTCAAGGGCATTTCAGCTTGCTGTCCCACTTGCATATCAGCCACATTTGGCTCATCATTTCCACCAGTAGATGATCCATCATCTACCCTTGATTGTATACCTATGGGAGTACTTGGTGGGACCATTTCTTGCACATTTGGTGCATGGACAACTTGCTGTCTATCAACATATGTAGGTCGATTCACATCCTGGAAAGTGATTCTCCTCATTTCCACATCCCTCATGGGTGCCTTATGCATCTTCTTCTCATTGAAGACCACATCATGGCTGCGTATGATCTTCTTTGCTTCTGGATCCCAGAGACGATAGCCCATCTCTCCACTTTCACCATAACCTAGAAAGATGCATTTCCTAGACTTAGGATCTAGCTTCTTTCGAAGCTCTTTTGGCACATGTGCATATGCCTCACACCCAAATATACGCAAATGAGAGTAAGAGGGCTTCTTTCCACTCCATGCCTCTTAAGGAATACCACCATCCAAACTCTTACTAGGTGATCTATTGATCACATGCACTGCAGTCTTCATTGCCTCAGCCCAAAAACCACCAGAAAGACTTGCATTGGAAAGCATGCATTGCAACCTTTCTTGAATGGTACGGTCCATCTTTTCTGCAACTGGATTTTGCTCTGAAGTACGAGGGGATGTAAGCTCCCTCTTAATCCCATGAGTATCACAGAAATGCTGAAAGTCATGAGAGAGATACTCTCCACCATTGTCAGTCCGTAGGCATTTAAGCGTTCTACCTGACTGATTCTCAACCAAGGCCACAGCCATTTCTGAAATACCTGGAACACATCACTCTTTCGAGCTATAGCATAAGCCCACACTTTCCTAGTTGCATCATCAATGAATGTCACATAGTATTCAGCCCCGCCTAATGACCGTGTAGGCATGGGACCACATACGTCTGAATGCACCAAATCAAGCATTTCAAACTCTTTCTTTCCCCTTCTTTTATGGGCTGATTTAGTCTGCTTCCCATAGAGACAGTGCTCACAAAATTCAAAATCAGAGAAACTCAAATGCGGTACATAACCCAAATGGCATAAGAGTTTCATTCCATTCTGGCTCATGTGCCCCAACCTGCAATGCCACAAAGAAGTGCTTGGCTGCTTAGTTATTGCAACAACATGATCAAATACCCCTGATACATGTAAGGGATACAAAGTCCCACACTTGGCACCCCTAGCCAAAAGCATAGAGCCCTTCTGAATTTTCCAACTCTGAAAGCCAAAAGTGGTGTGAAAACTAGCATCATCTAGCTGACCCACTGAAATAAGACTCTTGGTCAGCTTAGGCACATGTCTCACATGTTTCAAAACAAATGCAGACCCATTTGCAAAAGAAAACTTTATGTCACCTGCTCCCACTATGTCACATGCATAGTCATTTCCAAGATGCACACAACCTGTCTTTCCACTATCATAAGTGGAGAACCATTCCCTATGGGGAGTAACATGGAATGAAGCACCAGAATCCAAAATCCAATCCTGGGAATATGCATCATCTGAAGTGGTAAGCAACTCTGCAGATAAACTAGACATGAAGAGAACATCATTGTCACTATCATGTGTGACTGCATTGATCTCCTCGATCTTCACTTTTCCTTTGTCCTCCCTTGGACTGTCTTCCTTTTGATTTGCACCCCAATTTGCATTCTTTTTCTTATCCTTTTGCTCTCTTTTCAGCTTGTAGCAATCCTTTTTCATATGGCCCTTCTTGCCACAATGGTAACACTCAATGTTCCGTGCCCTGGATTTGCTATGAGACTTCCCTCTTTCTTGGGACTTCCCCCTGAAATGTGATCTGCCCCTTTGCACATTTAAGGCTGCATCCTGCTTGTTGCCATCCATAGACTTCCATCTAATCTCCTCGACCAACAAGCTACCCACAACATCATCAAATTTCAGTACTCCACCAGGTGCAGAGTTACTGACAGCTGTACGGAAGGTATCCCATGAGGATGGCAATGAACATAAGAGAAATATTGCCTTAGTCTCCGCATCAAAATTCATCTTCTGAGCCTGAAGTTGGCTGAAAATAATATTGAATTCATTCAAGTGAGAAGCAATGGAGACCCCTTCCTTCATCTGCAGCTCAAACAACCTCTTCATGAGGTAAACTTTATTAGAGGCAGTTTCCTTCTCATAAGTGGCACACAGTTTCTTCCACAAATCTTCTGTAGTCTGCTCATTTACTACTGTGAAATAAACTGACTCTGCAAGATGAAGTCTAATAGTAGACTTTGCTAATGCATCCAACTCATTCCAATCATCCTCAAACATATTTGCAGGCTTAGCTTCAATCCTTGCCAAGGGTTTAATCTGCTTCTTTTGAATAAGCACATCCCTTATTTGTTCTTTCCACAAAGAAAAGTTTGTCCCATCAAACTTTTTAATGCTGAAAAACTCCTTTTCAGACGTGGAAGAGGATGCCATGATGCAAATGAAACAAAATCCCAAATGCTAGTGCCTGCAAGAGAGAATCACACCAAATACTAGGTGCACCAAATGTGTATGCCACAATAGACTGAAATATCACCAAAACTCAAAGCTCAAAGCATCAAAAGATGCATCTGACTCATGTGCATATACTATGCATCCATATGAGCAAATCTGGCCCAAAAGAAAATGCCAATAAGTGCCAAATGACTCAAGCATAAACACCGTCCACTGGCATATGCATTAATAATATCTCATCCAAGAGAGCATAGCACTATCAGTGCATCACCAGCAATGTGTCAAAGCTGTCCCTCAGCATAAAATAGCATCCATGTGCAAAGCGTCCATAAAAAATAGCATCCCATAAGGCAATTTGGGCCTATCAGCGCATCCAACAAGGATCGCAATGCATCCAAATGGCCTATAAATCATCCATTGCAACCCAATGCATACCACGAATGAGCGCACACTGCTTAAACTGCAACCAGAGTGATCTGCATAAGGTATGCTCAAGAAATCATAGTCCCACGGTAATGAGCGCTACTGAAAATAGAACCTGAGATGCTTCAAAACATGGGCGCCATTGCATAATCGGACTCAGCAAGAAAATCTGCAAATATCTCTCTTCTGCCAGAACTCCAAAATCCCAACCGATGAGTGAGAAATGGGAGTCAACACTTATCCACTGCCATGTGGCATAAATCTAAGGTTTCAAAACCTTAGAATGAAAAATGCATAACAGAGAGACGAAATCGAATACACAGAGATTTATAACTCTGAAAATCCTTCACCGAATCATGCAAGAACTGACAGGTAGGGGTTTTTGGGCGTCCGGAACGCAATGGGACAGACGGTTTTGGAAACCGTGGTCTCAATCACTGGGTCCAACACACGGACTGAAAAACGTTTTTGGAAACAGAGCTATCTGTAAACTCCACCGGAGTGCGAATGATGAGCAACATAGAAGTTTTAGGACCTCCTGAGTCCACCGGAACTGACAGATCTGCAAATGGTTGCTCCAAACTTGAGTTCCAACACCCGGGCAAAAAACGCAGGAACTGACACAGTGAGTCAGAAATCCACTGAAATGATCCCAGATTCAAGAATGAAGGTGTTTCCAAGCTCCTGCAGTAATGTGGACATCAAAAGCAAGCAATAGTTGCCTCTACAGGTCAATACGGAGTCTCTGTCATCGAACGGAACAGGAAAAAGCTCAAAAAACGACTTTTTCTTTGAAAGCTCTTAACAGGCTCTCAAAACCACTTCACAAAGCCAAAGTGACTTTTCCAAAGGTTCCTCCAAGGTCTCTGCACACTCGGATGCAAGTAAAGTCACCCACAAAGCTTCCCACAGAGCTTCTCCTTTCTCCCACAGAGCTGCTGAGCTTCCAGCATTCACGCATGCTCAGCTAGATCACTCGGGCTCTGATACCAGTTGAGAGTGCTCTCAACGGAAGCAAGAACGGAAGAAGGAGAGAGAGAGACAAAGAGCCACACAAGTTTTGGTGGGTGCAGAACCACCCTAATCTTCTTTTTCATTCATTTATATATGTGTTTGAGTATTGTACATAACTGGGGTAAAGGCACAGTGACCTTTAACCCCCACACTTGTTGGGATTGTGTCCTCTTCTTGCCCAAACCTCCTACAGCTGCCTTTATGGTGGGATATGTCCACACCACAGTATATGACTAAGGGGAAGAGAACCAAATAGGTTGAGAATCAAAAATTGCAACTATATTGAAGGAGGTGTAAGAAGCAATGAAGGTGTAGAAAATTGGCTTTGGGAGTCAATTCCCAATAGCAATATATGTTGAGATGTATGGAGATGCATGTCTCTATCCGCTTGCTCATCATTAACAGGTGGAGCATACCGATGACCAATAAGCAAGACACACAACTTATCTTATCTTGCATTCTAGATTTAGTTGTGTTGTATTCTTAGTCCCCACGTATATATGGCACACTTAATCTATGAGATGCTCAGTTTAGAAAGTCGATCCGCAACGGGCAACTGCTAATACACAGTCGAGTTAAAATTAATGAGAACTCTTTACGGTCCCTGTCAACAGACGCACCCTTCTTGTTTTCATACCTCAGGCTCAATGTTGGATGGATCACCGGATTCGCTTTGGTTTGAATAAGCACCTTGCCTTGAGCAACAATCCTTTAAGTAAGATCCCATGTCTAGAAAACACTCGAAAAAAGCGCATCTAGTTATCTCAGAATTTTATACAATCTTGACTTACACAAGGTAGTTGGATGAAAGCACATCTAGTTATCTCAGAATTTTATACAATCTTGACTTACACAAGGTAGTCGGGTTTAGCTACCTTCATCGCTACCCAATTATTGTTTGAGAAAATTGAGGAGCTCGTACACATGAGGCTCAATAGGAGATGCTATTTTGGCTCAATTAAACTACTCTCATTGTCAACAAATTTGGAATAACTAAGAGCTCAAAAAACGCCTAGGTTGCCTGTAATAAAAAACCCGATGGCCTAAGTGTTGAGGTGCCCACTCTATGAAAGCCCGATCTTGTATTCTTTCCATGAAGCCCTCCTTTAATAATCGTGAATGGAAATGGCTGCTGGGTACTCTCCAATGCATGGGGGAATTCCTCTGTTTGCTGCAACGATACAGTTATGATATGCAGAGCTGTCGAGGCAATCCAAGCAACTATGGTCCTCTGGCCAAAAGTGATGTCCCAATGTCATAAATAGGACTTTGCTCATCATCAAAGAAACTTGAGGGTAGCAGGGAGTCCTACTGCATGCATTTCTCTATGCTCCTCTAACGTGTTGAGGAAGATGCACCGCGGAGATGGAATTGATAATCACATCACTTGTTTAGACCATAAACCTTCAGGCTTCATGCTTGGACCGAACCTCAGAGATTTGTCTCTCTGGTCCTATAGTGACTGGGAAGCCCTAACAATCGTTCTGATTTTGTAAAGCTGAAATTCAAGAATTTTTAGGCTGCAAAATGCAAAACACTTCAATTTTCATTGGCTGGTCAGTGCACTTAGTCTTTATTCTTCTGCACATTTGATCCTATTTTTTCTCTTGCATGCGATTGTTCTGCAACTCCCCACCTTCCTGTGTCTTTCGAGTCCCGTGCCTTGCCCCTTTCCTCTGTTGCTTCTGCTCTGCTCCTTTAAGATCATGCCTCCAAGCTTCTCCTTGTCACCATAGCTGGGCTGAATCGCAGCCATGGCTACCGCCACTGCTACAGAGACCCTTTCCTCCCCCGAGCTCCGATCCATGGCTATAATCCACTACGGCGACGAGTGCCTAGAGAAATCGGTCGACCTTTTCGAGAGCTTCGGCCTCCCGGGCAGGCTCCTCCCTTTGCAGGACGCCATCAAGGGTGGATATGTTGAAGAAACGGGCCTCGTGCCCCACAGCAACCAACAGCACCACGTCAAGAAATCATATCGCGTCTGCTCTTATTCCCAGATCGTCACCTGCTTCTTGGAGACGAAGAAGATGAACGGGTGAAGGCCAAGGGCATGCTTGTGTGGGTTCCCGGAGCGATCAGCGAAGGGGGTCGACCTGAGGAGGGTAGAAAGGGGGTCGAGACCTGAGGAGGGTAGAAAGACGGAGAATCGAGAAGCGAACGTCGAAGTTGGAGAGGATATGGAGCATGTCACGGGAATTGGAGGAGCCTAAGCTACGGATGATATAGTGAGTCATGGCTGCACAAATCAACGACTCACTGAGAACGTCTCAGGAGTTTTTTTCTACATTTTAGATTTTGTATAGACCGGAGTTGAGCATCTACTTCTTCACGACTCAGGTTTCCACAATTGGAGCGCTAGTCTGTCTGGACTTTGAGTTTCATTGCATACGGCATCCTGTTTCAACCTGGTGCTCTACTTGGTTCGAGTATGGAAGCAGGGAAATATACAGGCTATGAATGTACAGGCTTGAGCTTTGAAAGTACAAGTACGCTTATGCAGGTGGGAGCCTCCCTCCCTTATCTGCTTACGGTTATACAGTAGCTTGCAAGGTCAGACGGAATTCACCAGGTTCTTCATGCCACCTCCCCATGCAGCTGCATTTCGGGGGTGTGAGACTAGTTGTGGAGACTAGTAATGCGAAGTGATGAGATGAGATTAAGCGTTGCGTCCTGGATGCCCACGCACAGAGTCACGCTGCTTTTTACTGTCCTAATGAACTGCGCATCAATGGGAGAGAGCCCCTTGTTTTTGCTCTCGCGGCCTTGCCTGTTAAGTAGGAGCGTAGGCTTTCATAAACAAGCCGTGTGGGCTTCGCACAGGCTGCATGTTTGGAGCAATTGGGAACTCATGGCTCTCTCTGTGTGTTGCCTGCGTGTTCTACTTGCCTGTTAATTTTGACCACGCCCGTGGCAGAAGACGATGAGGAGCAGCAAAAGGTTGAATTGGGCTTTATTGCTGCGGGATCTGCCTTGAATTGGGCTTGACCATATGGTTCTCCTCCTGTTGGCCTTGCTGCTGCTGCATGCAATTCACCGTGAGCCCTTCCCCCTCTCCTCTACCAAGATTCGCTACGATTCGGGGGACCTCTGCTGCATGCAACTCACCGTGCGCCCTTTTCCCTCTCCTCTTCTTCGCAGCAGCTGTAACTTCCTCAAAAACTTCAACCTCTGGGCAGGCCTGTTGAATGTATTCATCTTGTTTTCTCTACGTCTACTGCTCGTGCTTTTTCTTGGACCTTGTCGGCTGTGCATTGGTAGGCTAATAAAGAGCATGCTCTTCACTATTGCTCGAGCTACGTTCTTTCGTCTACTCTTGATCATGTATTTTGGAAAGGTTTTGGAGGCGAGCTCAGCGACTTCTGCTGCTGTGGCCTCTGTGGTTTTTTAATAGCCCGAACGCAACTCAATCCTTACCTAATAAAGAGCATCGGTAGGCTAATAAAGAGCATATCGGGTGTCACCGCTCTTCACCATAGGAACGCAACTCACTTGGCAAGGGTGTCAAACCTTCATTGAAGGCAAGATGAACAATGAAGGTAGATGCGGATTGAAGATAGACAACGGTCAGAGGGAGAGAAAATTTGTTTGCTAAGTCTTGTGTGAACCAATCGATCGAGGAGTTCCTAGAAGGAAATTCGCAAAGGTGGATAAGATGTGGGTTGCTACTCACTACCATTGATTGATCATGCCAAGCTTCACAGGAAAACTAGGAAGAGAAAAGTAAGTACCTTGAACTTAGGGCCTTAGCACATGGATGGGTCTAGCATGGGTTTAGGATGGGAATCTTTTTGTCATCATTACTCCCATCCTACACCAAGTGGTCTAGGATGGATTTAGAATGGGAGTAGCCACTTTTTCTCCCATACTAGACTATGGCCTTTAGACCTTGGCAACCAGAATGGGTTCCCTTTTTTTTGGGATTCAAAAACATGCGAGGATGACATGTATCCTTATCCTCGAGTGGTCCCCACCTCCTAAACACATGTAATGATGCCATGTGTCCTCTTCCTCCTAAACCCATCCCTATTTCTTTTTTTGTTAGCACATGGTGGGATGGGAATAGGATAGAAATATGCATGGGACCACTTGGGACCACCTTTTCCCATTCCCATCCTATTTCTTCCCATGTGCTAAGCCCCTTAGTTAAATGTAATGATCACCTCTCTCTCTCTCTTCTCTCTCTCTCTCTCTCTCTCTCTCTCTCTGCACCTACTTCCTTTGTCCTCCTTCATGGTCTCTCTCTCCCCTATTCACCTCCAATGCTACTCCCTTTCCCACTCTCTGTCGCCTTCCCTAAGCTCTCCCTTTCAATCTAAATCCTTCAGCATTCGTACTCTGACTACCTCTTTGCTCTTCCTCTATTTCACTTGGATCTCTACTCATTTCCTTGCTTTCTCTCAACTAAAGTTGCCCAGTTGCTTTGCTCAAAGTCTTCGCTCATTCAAGCCTCCCCCGCCCGTCCCCCCATGCCCCCCTTTCCCTCTCTCTCCACCCAGCCTATTATGCTTAGTGCCTCTCTCCTCTACTCTCTTTTATGCTTAGTGCCTCTCTCCTCTACTCTCTTTTTCACATAGTGTCACCTTCTCCCCTTCCTCTTAATTCACAAAGTGTTGCCTTCCCCCCTTCCTCTTAAGATTCTGGCTTGCTACTGCTTATGACGTATCAAATCCACCACTCTGAAACAATTAGACAACAAAGCATGACTCATATGTCACGTAGTCCTCACGTAGTCCTGACTCCTAAGCACGCTTGACAATCAACCCTGTGTCCATGTGGCAGAGGAGTTCCTAACATACTAAGCTTGGAGATAGGTAATCGGTGACATGCTAACATGATGGTTCTTTTTACTTGTAGCAAGTAAGTTAAGTGACATTTGCCGCAGATGACTATGTCTAATGGTTTTTATTCTACAAGCTTGAGTACCCATTAAGTGAAGTCAAGCATTGTAGGAAATGTAAAGAAAAGCATTCCCTCAACGGAGAATCTATGTCAGCTTAGAAGAGCTTTGGTGAGCATCTCACCCAATACAGTATAGGCTAAGTGTGTCATATACACATGGGCACTAAGAATACCAACACAACTACATCTAGAATGCGGGATTAGATAAGTTGCATGTTGTACTTATTGGTCATCGGTGTGCTCCGCTTGTCAATGATGAGAAGGTGGATAGAGATGTGTGTGTCCATACATCTCAACACTCCCCCTCAAGCTCAAGTCATGAGGAGGATGCGTGCTTGAGCTTGCACTACTCATGGAATGTACTCCCATAAATTGGAAGTAGTCAAACTTCTCACGCGGCAATGCCTTCATGAATATGTTTACAATCTACTCCTTGGTAGACATATGCTGCAAATGTTAAGGATGGTGTAAATTGCACCATCTAGATAGGGCATTAGGGGCAAACTCTAACCCTAACCCTAACCCTAAGGGGTTCTCATGTATATATTCATACTATGTTCAATACAACATGGTGTACAATTAGCTATCTTGTATGCACTCCTCTCTCTCTCTCTCTCTCTCTCTCTCTCTCTCTCCCACCTTATCGTTGCATCAGAGCCAATGGTGCTCATAAGTCCTTATATCTTGTCAAGGCATTAAGCACTCCTTCTACGAGGCATCTGAGAGTGCTCTCAACGGAAGCAAGAACGGAAGAAGGAGAGAGAGAGAGAGAGCCACACAAGTTTTGGTGGGTGCAGAACCACCCTAATCTTCTTTTTCATTCATTTATATATGTATTTGAGTATTGTACATAACCGGGGTAAAGGCACAGTGACCTTTAACCCCCACAACCTCCCACTTAAAGGACAATGTGCCTTTAAGGGAGAACAACCAGTGAGCATACTATCCAATGCCCATCAATACACGATAATACTCAAACCGCTGTGACTAGGCAAACTCTTTGTCAGCATATCTGCAGGGTTATGAACCTTGACAAGCTCTATGCGTTTGTCCTCAAGTACCTCCCTGATGAAATGGTACCTGACCTCAATGTGTTTGGTCTTTGCATGAAAGACCGGATTCCGTGCTAGCTGAATAGCACTCATGGAATCACTATGCAATGTTGGTACACCTGTATGAATCCCCAAATCTCCCACTAGCCGATCAAGCCATATAGCCTCCTTACAACCCTCTGTGGCTGCAACATACTCAGCCTCTGTGGTAGACAAAGCAACGCATTTCTGTGCACGAGACATTCACGACACTGCACCACCTGCAAAGGTGAACACATAACCAGAAGTGGATCTCCTACTATCCACATGCCCTGCATAGTCTGAATCTGTGTACCCAAGTACACGCATGTCTCCTTTACCAAAGCAGATGCACATCTCCTTGGTACCCTTCATGTACCTCATGATGCACTTAACTGCCTCCCAATGCCTCTTTCCTGGATTAGCCATATACCGGCTAACAACTCCCACTGCAAATGCAATGTCTGGTCTAGTAGCTATCATAGCATACATAAGACTCCCAACTGCTGATGCATAAGGAACCTTGGCCATCATGGCCCTCTCCTCATCTGATTTGGGACTATCTGTATGACTCAATTTCATATATGGAGGCAATGGAGTACTCACTGCCTTCCCCCCCTCCATATTGAAACGCTGCAATACTTTTGTAACATACTCTTTTTGTGAAAGCCAAAGGAGTTTCCTACTCCGATCACGTGTGATGCGCATACCAAGAATATGACCTGCAAGTCCCAAATCCTTCATATCAAAGGCCTCATGCAACTTGGCCTTTAATGCATCTAGCTCATAAGTATTCTTGCTGGCCAATAGCATATCATCCACATATAGTGCCAGGATTATCAGGCTATTATCCTTAGCCCTTTTAGTGTAGAGGCAGTGATCAATTTCACTCCTTCTAAAACCCTGGGACCGAATGAAAGCATCAAACTTCTGATACCATTCTCTAGGTGCTTGCTTAAGACCATAGAGACTCTTGTTCAGCTTGCAAACTAAATGCTCTTTGCCCTTTTCTTCAAAGCCTTCCGGCTGCACCATGTAAATTTCCTCATGCAAATCCCCATGCAAGAAAGCTGTCTTGACATCCATTTGCATAAGCTCCATATCCTCTGATGCCACTAGTCCAAGCATGCATCTAAGTGTGGTCATCTTCACAACCGGAGAGAATATCTCATCAAAGTCCACACCCTTCTCTTGCTTGAACCCTTTAGCAACCAAACGGGCCTTGTACCTAGGCACATCATCACCTGTGACCTTCATTTTGTAGACCCATTCACATGGCAATGCTTTCTTTCCATATGGCAAAGAAACCAAGTCCCAAGTCTTATTCTTCATAAGTGAACTCATCTCTAATTGCATAGCATACTCCCACTTGCGTTGATCCTCACGCATCATAGCCTCTTTGTAGCAAGAAGACTCCCCGCAATCAGTAAGCATCACATAGTCTACCCCTGGAACAAACCTATCAGGTGGTCTAGACACTCTAGATGATCTTCTCAAGGGCATTTCAGCTTGCTGTCCCATTTGCATATCAGCCATATTTGGCTCATCATTTCCACCAATAGATGATCCATCATCTACCCTTGATTGTATACCTGTGGGAGTACTTGGTGGCACCATTTCTTGCACATTTGGTGCATGGACAGCTTGCTGTCTATCAACATATGTAGGTGGATTCACATCCTGGAAAGTGATTCTCCTCATTTCCACATCCCTCATGGGTGCCTTATGCATCTTCTTCTCATTGAAGACCACATCATGGCTGCGTATGATCTTCTTTGCTTCTGGATCCCAGAGACGATAGCCCATCTCTCCACTTTCACCATAACCTAGAAAGATGCATTTCCTAGACTTTGGATCTAGCTTCTTTCGAAGCTCTTTTGGCACATGTGCATATGCCTCACACCCAAATATACGCAAATGAGAGTAAGAGGGCTTCTTTCCACTCCATGCCTCTTAAGGAATACCACCATCCAAACTCTTACTAGGTGATCTATTGATCACATGCACTGCAGTCTTCATTGCCTCAGCCCAAAAACCACCAGAAAGACTTGCATTGGAAAGCATGCATTGCAACCTTTCTTGAATGGTACGGTTCATCTTTTCTGCAACTGGATTTTGCTCTGAAGTACGAGGGGATGTAAGCTCCCTCTTAATCCCATGAGTATCACAGAAATGCTGAAAGTCATGAGAGAGATACTCTCCACCATTGTCAGTCCGTAGGCATTTAAGCGTTCTACCTGACTGATTCATTTATGCTGAAAGTCATGAGAGAGATACTCTTCATTTAAGCGTTCTCCTCATTTCCACATCCCTCATGGGTGCCTTATGCATCTTTTGAAGACCACATCATGGCTGCGTATGATCTTCTTTGCTTCTGGATCCCAGAGACGATAGCCCATCTCTCCACTTTCACCATAACCCAGAAAGATGCATTTCCTAGACTTAGGATCTAGCTTCTTTCGAAGCTCTTTTGGCACATGTGCATATGCCTCACACCCAAATATACGCAAATGAGAGTAAGAGGACTTCTTTCCACTCCATGCCTCTTAAGGAATACCACCATCCAAACTCTTACTAGGTGATCTATTGATCACATGCACTGCAGTCTTCATTGCCTCAGCCCAAAAACCACCAGAAAGACTTGCATTGGAAAGCATGCATTGCAACCTTTCTTGAATGGTACGGTTCATCTTTTCTGCAACTGGATTTTGCTCTGGAGTACGAGGGGATGTAAGCTCCCTTTTAATCCCACGTGTATCACAGAAATGCTGAAAGTCATGAGAGAGATACTCTCCACCATTATCAGTCCGTAGGCATTTAAGCGTTCTACTTGACTGGATTCTCAACCAAGGCCAGCCATTTCTGAAATACCTGGAACACATCACTCTTCTGAGCTATAGCATAAGCCCACACTTTCCTAGTTGCATCATCAATGAATGTCACATAGTATTCAGCCCCGCCTAATGACCGTGTAGGCATGGGACCACATACGTCTGAATGCACCAAATCAAGCATTTCAAACTCTTTCTTTCCCCTTCTTTTATGGGCTGATTTAGTCTTCTTCCCATAGAGACAGTGCTCACAAAATTCAAAATCAGAGAAACTCAAATGCGGTACATAACCCAAACGGCATAAGAGTTTCATTCCATTCTGGCTCATGTGCCCCAACCTGCAATGCTACAAAGAAGTGCTTGGCTGCTCGGTTATTGCAACAATATGATCAAATACCCCTGATACATGTAAGGGATACAAAGTCCCACACTTGGCACCCCTGGCCAAAAGCATAGAGCCCTTCTGAATTTTCCAACTTTGAAAGCCAAAAGTGGTGTGAAAACCAACATCATCTAGCTGACCCACTGAAATAAGACTCTTGGTCAGCTTAGGCACATGTCTCACATGTTTCAAAACAAATGCAGACCCATTTGCAAAAGAAAACTTTATGTCACCTGCTCCCACTATGTCACATGCAAAAGAAAACTTTATGTCACCTGCTCCCACTCTGTAGATAAACTAGACATGAAGAGAACATCATTGTCACTATCATGTGTGACTGCATTAATCTCCTCGATCTTCACTTTTCCTTTGTCCTCCCTTGGACTCTCTTCCTTTTGATTGCACCCCAATTTGCATTCTTTTTCTTATCCTTTTGCTCTCTTTTCAGCTTGTAGCAATCCTTTTTCATATGGCCCTTCTTGCCACAATGGTAACACTCAATGTTCCATGCCCTGGATTTGCTACGAGACTTCCCTCTTTCTTGGGACTTCCCCCTGAACTGTGATCTGCCCCTTTGCACATTTAAGGCTGCATCCTGCTTGTTGCCATCCATAGACTTCCGTCTAATCTCCTCGGCCAACAAGCTACCCACAACATCATCAAATTTTAGTACTCCACCAGGTGCAGAGTTACTGACAACTGTACGGAAGGTATCCCATGAGGATGGCAATGAACATAAGAGAAATATTGCCTTAGTCTCCACATCAAAATTCATCTTCTGATCTTGAAGCTGGCTGAAAATAATATTGAATTCATTCAAGTGAGAAGCAATGGAGACCCCTTCCTTCATCTGCAGCTCAAACAAACTCTTCATGAGGTAAACTTTATTAGAGGCAGTCTCCTTCTCATAAGTGGTGCACAGTTTCTTTCACAAATCTTCCGTAGTCTGCTCATTTGCTACTGTGAAATAAACTGACTCTGCAAGATGAAGTCTAATAGTAGACTTTGCTAATGCATCCAACTCATTCCAATCATCCTCAGACATATTTGCAGGCTTAGCTTCAATCCCTGCCAAGGGTTTAATTTGCTTCTTTTGAATAAGCACATCCCTTATTTGTTCTTTCCATAAAGAAAAGTTTGTCCCATCAAACTTTTTAATGCTGAAAAACTCCTTTTCAGACATGGAAGAGGATGCCATGATGCAAATGAAACAAAATCCTAAATGCTAGTGCCTGCAAGAGAGAATCACACCAAATACTAGGTGCACCCAAATGTGTATGCCACAATAGAGTGAAATATCACCAAAATTCAAAGCTCAAAGCATCAAAAGATGCATCTGACTCATGTGCATATACTATGCATCCATATGAGCAAATCTGGCCCAAAAGAAAATGCCAATAAGTGCCAAATGACTCAAGCATAAACACTGTCCACTGGCATATGCATCAATAATATCTCATCCAAGAGAGCATAGCACTATTAGTGCATCACCTGCAATGTGTCAAAGCTGTCCCTCGGCATAAAATAGCATCCATGTGCAAAGCGTCCATAAAAAATAGCATCCCACAAGGCAATTTGGGCCTATCAGCACATCCAAAAAGGACCGCAATGCATCCAAATGGCCTATAAATCATCCACTGCAACCCAATGCATACCACGAATGAGCGCACATGCAACCAGAGTGATCTGCATAAGGTATGCTCAAGAAATCATAGTCCCACGGTAATGAGCGCTACTGAAAATAGAACCTGAGATGCCTCAAAACATGGGCGCCATTGCATAATCGGACTCAGCAAGAAAATCTGCAAATATCTCTCTTCTGCCAGAACTCCAAAATCCCAACCGATGAGTGAGAAATGGGAGTCAACACTTATCCACTGCCATGTGGTATAAATCTAAGGTTTCAAAACCTTAGTATGAAAAGTGCATAACAGAGAGACGAAATCGAATACACAGAGATTTATAACTCTGAAAATCCTCCACTGAATCACGCAAGAACTGATAGGTAGGGGTTTTTGGGCATCCAGAACGGAATGGGACAGACGGTTTTGGAAACCGTGGTCTCAATCACTGGGTCCAACACACGGACTGAAAAACGTTTTTGGAAACAGAGCTATCTGTAAACTCCACCGGAGTGCGAATGATGAGCAACATAGAAGTTTTAGGACCTCCTGAGTCCACCGGAACTGACAGATCTGCAAATGGTTGCTCCAAACTTGAGTTCCAACACTCGGGCAAAAAACGCAGGAACTAACACAGTGACTCAGAAATCCAATGAAATGATCCCAGATTCAAGAATGAAGGTGTTTCCAAGCTCTTGAAGTAATGTGGACACCAAAAGCAAGCAATAGTTGCCTCTACAAGTCAATATGGAGTCTCTGTCGTCGAACGGAACAGGAAAAAGCTCAAAAAATGACTTTTTCTTTCAAACCACTTAACAGGCTCTCAAAACCACTTCACAAAGCCAAAGTGACTTTTCCAAAGGTTCCTCCAAGGTCTCTGCACACTCGGATGCAAGTAAAGTCGCCCACAAAGCTTCCCACAGAGCTTCTCCTTCCTCCCACAGAGCTGCTGAGCTTTCAAGCATTCACGCACGCTCAGCTAGATCACCCGGGCTCTGATACCAGTTGAGAGTGCTCTCAACGGAAGCAAGAACGGAAGAAGGAGAGAGAGAGAGAGAGAGAGAGCCACACAAGTTTTGGTGGGTGCAGAACCACCCTAATCTTCTTTTTTATTCATTTATATATGTGTTTGAGTATTGTACATAACCAGGGTAAAGGCACAGTGACCTTTAACCCCCACAGCATCTCCATCTCCAAGCTTTGTGAGATCTTTATTGAGAGAGTATTCTACAATCTCCTCCTATGTCTTGGGACACATATCCTTACATAATCTAAAATGATTAGCCAAAGGTGTAGAAACATAATTGCATTTTGCATTTCAAACCTTTCCACTACATTTTCAATGTACTCACTCTAAGACAATGCCAATTTGCGGGTTTTCCTATCCCTTGTTTTTCTCATGCCAAGGATTTGCTTTGTAGCACGCAAATCCTTCATTGTATTTGCCAAGTTTCTCTTTAGCACATTTATATCTTGCAATAAGCATGTTATCAACATACAAAAACAAGATCACGTATTTGCCATTGTCTAGTTTCTAAGAATAAACAGAGTGATTTGAATGATATCTATTAAAACCTTGTTTGTTATAAACCTGTCAAACTTCAAAAACCACTTCCTTGGAGCTTTACATACTTTTCTTCAACCTACATACCAATTTTCCCTTACTTTTGACCTCATATCCCTTTGTCTGATGCATATAAATCTCTTCCTCTAGATCCCCATGAAGAAAAGCTATCTTCACATCTAATTGTTCAAGATGCAAGTCTTCAACAACCACAAGACTCAGAATAGTTTTGATTGAAGTCCTTTTAATAACAAGAGAGAATATTTCATCAAAGTCTATACCTTTCTTCTGTGCAAACCCCTTTACAACAAGCTTTGCCTTGTACCTCCTTTTTCCTCCATCTTCTTTCTTCACCCCATAAACCCATTTATTTTGAAATGTTATTTTTCCTGTAGGCAAGCGAACCATCCCAAGTCTAGTTTTGTAACAAAGACTCCATTTCCTATTCCATGCCTTGCTCCCACTCCTTTTTGGATTCTACTTGCAATGTTTTTTCATATGTTTCTGATTCACTCAATAGAAAATAATTGAAAGAAGGATAAAATTGCATAGGTGGTCTACTTAGCTTGTGGACCTTCTAAGTGCACCTGGAGGAATTCTAGGTTGTTGTTGTTGTTACTGTTACTGCTTATTCTCACTTTCAGCAATATTTAGAATTTCATCTCCTGTGATTTCATGAAGAGTTGTGTATTCTCTGTCTGCATTTTTTTATTCCTTTAAATTCTGCAAGTGATCTTCATACATAACACTCTCATTGAATACAACATCTCTGCTCCTAATGATTTTGTTACTTTTATAATCCCACAGACGATAACCAAATTCACTACCTCCACATCTTTGTTCTCAATTCCTTATCAACATGGACAAATGCTTCACATGAAGAGTTGTGTATTCTGTGTCTGCATTTTTTTCTTCCTTTAAATTCTGCAAGTGATCTTCATACATAACACTCTCATTGAATACAGCATCTCTGCTCCTCCTAATAATTTTGTCACTATCATAATCCCATAGAGATAACCAAACTCACTACCTCTATATCTTTGTTCTCAATTCCTTATCAACATGGACAAATGCTTCACAACAAAAAATTTTCAGAAAAGAATAGTTCACCCTTTTACCTGTTCATGCCTCTTCTAGAATGCCACCATCTAAGGAACTTTAAGGCGATCTATTTATCAAGTAAACAACTATATCCACTCCTTCAACCCAAAGCTATAAGGGCAGGGCTGGATGTAGTCTCATGCTCTTTACATGCTCCATGATTGCTATGTTCATGCTCTTTGACAGTGGATTTTCTTGTGGCATTCTTAGAGTTGTCTTCTCTCTATGAATGCCATTGTATGAATAGTAATTATCAAACTCTTTGCTATAGTATTCACCTTCAGTATTAGATCTGAGAGCCTTCAACTTCTTTCCTGCCTAATTCTCAACCAAAGCTTTCCATTTCTTAAAAGTTTCAATGACATCATATTTTCTTTGAATGCAATAAACCCAAGTTTTTTTAGTTGCATCATTAATAAAAGTAGCATAAGATTGAGTACCACCAAGAAATGATACATCGGCATGACCCCATATATCTAGATGCACAAGATGATACATCAGTACGACCTATACATCTGTATGCACAAGCTCTAAGTTTTCTCTCTTCTTTTCTTTCACAACTATGAGAAGTCTGACTCACTTTTGTTTTCTATAAACATAGTTCTCACAAAAATCCAAATCAATCTGCTTCAAACCTAGCAATAGCTTTCTTGATTAAATAATCTGCATCCCCTTCTCACTCATGTGTCCAAGCTTACGATGCCATAGAGCTGTATTTGCTCTTGTAGAAGCTAAAGAAATAGAGGAGTAAGCATTACTAGTACATAAATAAAACATGTTGGGTCCTTTTACTATTACCATTGATGCTTTTGTAACCTTTCGCAAATTTCCTACAAATGTGGTTGTGTAGTCCTCATCATCAATTGTCTCGTTGAATTTAAGTTTCTTTTTAAATAAGGAACATGCCTTACCTCCTTTAGCAACCATTGGTTTCTATTTTGCAATTTTATCAACACCTTACCCTTTCCAACAACCTTCAACACTTCATCATCACCTAGATAAACAACTCCAAAATCACCTTGAACATAGTCTTGAAAATGTTTCCTATGAGGTGTAACATGAAATGAAGCCCTTGAGTCCACTACCCATGCATCAATGATAATATCCAATGAAAGAATTAATGCATCTTGCAACACAATACTTGCTACATTTGCTTCCTACATATTCTCTTGTTGTCCATCTCCTTCCTTTTTCTTTTGTGACCAACAATCTTTCTTTAGGTGTCCTTTCTTCCCTTTGGATTTGGATTTTCTTCTTCTTGCCTTGTCACGATGTCATGCATTCACTTGATTGATTTTTGTATGCATCTGATTTTTGAACCTTTCATGTCCTATCCTATCTGTTCGCTTAGGAGAACACCAACAACATAATCAAACTTTAAAGTTTGACCCAGAAATAGAGTTACTCATAGCCATGACCAAGCTATCCCAACTTTTTGACAATGAGCATAAAATCAAGAGAGCTTGAAACTCATCAACAAAGTTTACTAAAACAGACCTTAGTTGGCTTATATTTGTGTTGAAGTGATTCAAATGATCAGCTATAGACCCACCTTCTGACATCTTCAAATTGAATAGATGCTTCATAAGAAATACCTTGTTAGAAGCTGATGGTTTTTCATAGAGTGTATCCAGTGTGTTCATCAAGTCCTTTGTTGTCTTCTATTCAAGAACGTTAAAATCCAATGATGCTCTTAAGCATGGTGGTATCATTCCTAGTTCCTTTTTGTCATTAACTCCTAGTGTTCAGTAGACATGCTCGTAGGCTTCTTTGTGATACCACGTAATGATAAGAAAATGTCCTTCTGATATAGAAAATCCTCAATCTACATATTCCAATGCTGGTAGATCTTGCCATTGAACTTCTTGACTTTTAAGTTGCCTTCTTCCATCATTGCTCTCACTCAAAGTAGGAACCTCGTTCCAAACAAAGTCAAACGGGCATTGCTAAAAAAACACTTTGATACAATTGTTAGGAGCAATGCGATAAACATAAAGAACTTGAGAAGCAAAGTGAATAAAATACACAACACAAAAAGCGTACAAAATGAAAGAGATAGAGAGATATGATATACATGGTTCACCCAGTGTTGGGCTACATCTAAAGAGAAATAGCCAGTCCTGTGGTTTTCTTATCCAGCAAGTGAGAAGATACAAGTATATCCACTGCTCTCCTACTATGTGAGCCACACCCTTATCTTTCAATTTTGACCACACAACTCATAAGAAACTCATGAACAATTTTCATGTATTTTTGGCTTTGGGGGTGCTTCCCTGAACCCTCACCAAGGGGGGCATAATGCATGTTGCCTTCCCCCCTTGGAACCCCCCGGTGACATCCTATGGGGAGCAACGCCCTGCCTACCCCCCTTCATGGGATGGGTACAAACATGCCTAGGTCCAAAGCATGGCCAAAAAAAATCTCTAAAAAAAGATCAGGCTCCACATACAACATACACACAGCAAGGAAAGATAGAGGAAGCCTTCTAAACTAAGCATCTCATCTAATACAACATAGAGTAAGTGTGTCATATATATGTGGGGACTAAGAATACAGCACAACTACATCTAGAATGGAAGATAAGATAAGTTATGTGTCCTGCTTATTCGTCATCAGTATGCTCCACCTGTCAATGATGAGTAAGTGAATAGAGACATGCATCTCCATACATCTCAACAACTCATCACCCCTACTTGCTCCCACCATACTCTACTGCCCTCATCTGTATTCTATTGCCATCATTCACCTCATGCATTGCTGCACCACCCAAGAGCTCTAATAGCTCGAGCAGTCCAACCCCTACTCCATACTCCTTCGTTCCATTTGGAGCCTCTTGAGTCTTCACCTTTTGCTGTCCTCGGCTTCTTCATGGTACTTAACCTCCTCTATGCTAGTGGCCATATGCGATCTGCAGTTGTCATATGTGATCTCCGCCTATGCCCCCATTGGCTGCAGCTCCCATGCAACAATCTGTCATAACAATATTGTCTTCCTTACCCATCTTATCATGGACTCTCAGGTGCTTTTTAATTAACCCGCTTCGACTTTTTTCAATTTATTTTATCTCCCCCTCGACCCTTATGTATAACTTATACTATTCATTTATGTTATTTTCTTCTCTCCCCACCCCCTACTTTCTTATCCATAATACATTTCTCCATTTATTTACTTCTTATCTTCCCCTTTTTATCCCCCCCTCTCGATTATTAAACAATGTTTCTATAAGAAAGCTTCTTTATTTATTACATTTACTATTGCTAACCTTTTCGAATTATTGAGTCTTCTAATACCCAAAATTTTATTTTACCCTCTCCATCCTTCATGATCTGAAGAGTCTATATTTTGTCTTTTCCCTTGGTAAGCTCATTTACTAATTAACTTTAAAATTTTCATTTTCTCTACTCTCTTTTTGTAGTTATTCTTCTTTCCATGTGTTTCCACTTTCTTCATACTTTTTTTTGGAACCTTTTTTCCATTACACTCTTCCCCTCCATAATGATTCCAACCTTTATCCTACACTCTTTCCCTAAACTCATGGTTACGCCAATTAACTTTACACTCATAAATTTGCATCAATCTTGACAAGATTTGTGGTGGTTAGTTGTCTATGTTTAGATAATAAGGGAGGGATTTTTACGACACGTATCTTCCTATAAAGGTTTAAGCTTGTTCTCACCATGTTTTTTTTGTTGTATGGTGGCAAGTATGCATCTCCCCTCTTCAATAAAAGTTACGCTTGCTAGGACTTATCCAAGCTCAACCTTTTTGCAATTTATGCAAAAATAATTTTTGCAAAAATGCACACTGTGTGTTAACTTTTTTATAACTATTTGTAGGGGTTTACCTACTTATTCAAACTTTTCCTTTAATACAATAAGTTTCTCTCTCTATTCCATTTTCTAGCTTCACTCTTTTGTCATTTCACTATGCAAAGGGGTGTTGTCAAATCTTCCACACACATGCCTTCATAAGACTAAGATATATCTAATCATACAAATTCAATTCTTTTTTATAAAACAAGAAAACGAGCAAAGGAAAGAGAAAAGTTTGTAAGAAATTTTAGAATGATGCCTATGATGAGATAAATTCTAATTACTAACATCTTTATGGCATGTATTGAGAGTCCAATTTCCATCCAAGCGATGCATTTGACAAAAGAATCTAATGTATAAGATGTGCTCACCTCCATCTACGAGAGCAAGATATTGGTCCCACATATTAATTTTCAAACACATTCAAGGATAGGTCACATCAATAAGATGAGGGTCCCCAAGGACAAATTGAGTGAGAATAATTTAGAAATAGAAGATTCAAAATTTGCTAATGGAGGCTTTAGAGTCTACCCTAACACTTTGGGATCCTTATGGTAATAGTGATTACTAGAGGAATCTCTATCAAGTTTGAAGAGTTGATTATCATATAGGTCTAAGAGTAAGGGGAAGACCATGCACTAGTTGCAAAGATGCATCATATGCAATTCAAAGGTAGGAAGCCATAGAAAATTAATAGTGACAACTATTGATCCAAGCCTAGACATAAAAAGAGCAATCAATTTCAATAAATATGTTCAACTTTATTCCAAGCAGCAGTCCCTTAAAAGAAGAACATGAAGTGTTACACGTGCTAAAATAGGCCATGTTGCTAGAGATACACCAGCAAGATTAAGGCTAGGCAAGGCAACATTTATAAGAAAAATTGATAAATTGGTAAGAAAAATTCAAAGAAATAGCTCAAGGCACATGCGGTAGAAGCACACCATTACTGAGTATGCAAGGAGCACAATGATGTAGACTAAGGACATGCCTGACAAGCAATGGGTAGAAGTAGTTTGCACAATGATTTATTAGTTGAATGAACCCCCCTACTAGTGCTTTACGCGATTTGACACCATGGACATAAGCAAAGAGTCTAGAATATAAGATTTCTTTTATAAGCCTATCCCCCAATGGGATTGATTTCAAACTTGCTCTCTGCAACTTAGTTTTTGTCTTTGTATGTTCTTCAATATAACTGTGTAGTTCGTCTTTCAATCTTGATGTTTCAACTATCTACTGCATTTTTATGTTTGCCTCTTTCTCATAGAGATGCTTAAACATTTGCACAACTTTAGACTAAGCTGTGATGTATTATTTCCATCACCCACACAACTTTAGCAATGTTGTCATATTTTAAAATGGAGTAGACTTCTTGAGTAGACATTTTGGACAAATGTTTCCATCTCATAAGAAATAAAAACAAACTACTTACCACAATCATTATGAAGAAATAGATGGAAGAGAAAACAAAAAAGTGGTCAACAATGTCACAAATGCAGAATTGCAAACATTTAGAGAATGTGGAATATGTGATGGCATGCTACCTAGAGTGAGTAGGAGCAATCAATGGAATGGCGAAGCATCCTCTAAATTTCTACTAAGAATGCAAGGAGAATACATCCATGATTCTCATGACCAAGAAGCCACATCATCTATGCCAATGTCAAATGGTAAAAAACATTGGTCTAAAAGTCAAAGGACACTATCAAGGACATGGAACCTAGATGATATTGAGTGTGGCACATGTCAAAGAGCCTATTTATTTCATAAAGGTAGTGTAACCAGCCACAAGGATGAAGGTAGTTTATCTTAATCTCTCTATTATATGTATTATGGCATTACAACTATATTATGTTTGTGTTAAGGATGCATTTAATGGAGAACTACAACAGGAGGTGTCTATGAGGTAGCATATGGAAAAATGTGAGCACTTAGTGTGCAAATTAAAGAAAGAACTTTACCATCTCAAGCAAGATCCATAGAATTCGTACACCAAGATTGACACATATTTTAGCCAACAAGGATTCACAAGAAGTGAACTTGATCATAGAGTGTTGTGTAGTCTCGACGGTGACTCATGTGTCTTGGGGATCTTGAATGAATACCGAAGGAGCCTCCACTCCAAGCTACTCCTTGTGAGACCAATGCAAGGCATAAGTCATCTGCATGTGTCACTCAAGCGGCTCTTGGATTGTTGCAATGTGTTTCCATGAGAGAAAGAGGGAAGGGGGAGAAGGGAGAAGGGAAGGGACAAGGGAGGGAGAAGGAGAAGGAGAAGAGGAGAGTCAAGGGGGATGGAGTGGCAAACACAGGAAACAAGAGAACACCATTGAAGAGAAGAGGGAGCTTGTATTCCAAACTTGTGCATATAACAATGAAGACCAAAGTCAACCATTTGGTCTTTTATACAAGTCAACTTTTGAAGGGAGGGCCAACCCTTTTCCTTTTAGCACTTTCTCTTTCTTTACATTTATAAGGCTCTTGGGCCCGTAGGGTGACAAGGCATCTTTGCTATCCTTTCCATGTCTCTTCTGTTGTTCCACTCGTGTGTCAGAGAAATAGCACTTGTGTTAACCATATAAGAGTGCCAAATAGCACTTGTGTTAGCCTCGTGCCTTTGAGGCCTAAGCTATTTGGGGCTCAAACCCCCTCAGGTTTGTAGCCACTTAAGTTATTTATGGCAATTTGCAGCTTGAGCCTGTAACCACGGGTTATTTGGGGCTCAAACCCCCTGAGACCTGTAACCACTTGAGTTATTTGCAGTTCAAACCTCGTGAAACTTGCACTGTACTCCTTCCATGGCTGCAACCATTGAAGTAAATCATGAAGCCTAATCACCTCTAATTATTGATTACCCTGCATTCTACGATGACTGTACCCTGTGGATGTTAACATGCCCCCTTCCTGATGCTGAGCCACCCTCGGATCAGCCTCATTGGAGGAGGTCGATAGCAAGCTACCACATGGTAGATAGCCCAACCCTAGTTTAGTCAATATTACCCTGGGTTATATTGGGTTAGTTAGCCCTAGCCATGTCATCAAGGCTAACCAAGTCAAAGCTACCACATCATTAGTGCCATGTGGACTATCCACCTCAGCACTCACCCTGTACAAGCACACACAGTGCTCCACAGGCACTTCATGTGCACATAGGTGCCACCTCAGCACATTGCCCCATAGGTGCACCTCTTGCTAGACACAGTCTCTGCATGTGACTCACCTTTCCACATCATCATTTTCTCCTTTTGCCCCTCCACCTAGATCAAGCTGTATCTCTTGATCCACGAAGAATTTGAGGGCGCTCCAAAACGAAAAAATGATCGATTTTTTGTGCTCTATGCGATTGTCACATCATGCACACATTTCAGTGCAAGTTTCACATAGTTTTGATCCTGGTCAACAAATCCACTTCCTACATGCATATCAGCCTCTTCATCGATGCATCTGACTGAGCACCTAAAATGAAAATGAATTATTTGCTACTTTTTCATTGCTCAACGGTTGGTCTAGATCTAGTTTAGAGTAGATTAGATCATCCATAGCAGAGAGAACTCCAAAGCAGCCAATCGAAGCCATGCCAAATAATTCCTATTCAGAGTCATTCCCTATGCTCACATGCAGTTTCACATCATCACATTACCTGAAACCTAACATTCATCAGTTCAATGAGCAAACTTTAGAGCGTTTAGAGATATTGATCGACAAATCAGTGGGTAGATAGCACATGATTTGATTTCACACACACATGTTATCATTGTAAATATTATTTGGCTATTTTCTGGCATTGTGTACATCATTTCAAGCCTTGTAAAGCCTCTTGGCTATTCCTGACATCATTTGCCACAAGCCTTGTAATAGATTGGATTATATATTGCAATTCTATCTTCATCAATAGCTCAGATTACACTTGATACAGTCAGTGTTTTGCAGTTGATTCAGATAGTGATTTCACACACTTTGAGTACATTTCTTGCACCATGTATATGACTAGCAACCTCAATTTGGAGGCATCTGCTAAGCTAGACAACTCCAATTATGGCACATGGAAATGCCAAATGGAGACCATTCTTGTACTTTAGGACAAATGGGAGTATGTTAATGGAACTAAACCTAGACCATTGTACAATCCAGCCAGCATTAGATCTACTCCACCTGTTGTTGTAGCACTAGCAACATCATCTACAACGAGATCTCCAGCTACACCGACAGTGTCCACACCTGTAGCAGATCCTATCATTGCCTAAGCACAAGCAAAATGGGACAAGAAATACAAGTATGCATATCATCTAATCAAGTAGAATGTGTAAGATGTCATGCTAGGATAGCTCAACACAGTTAAGACATCAAAAGAAGCATGGGATATCTTCATAGCTCTTTACGAGTCCAATAACACTTCCAGGATTCTCACATTGAGAGACCAAATCAACCAGAATAGCAGTGAAACTAGTCATTCTTACGTACTCAAGATCAAGGATTAAACAATCAACTTGCAGTAGGAGGAGAGACCATGAATCCAGCAAAAATATGGTTCAAGTCATCCTGAATGGACTAGGAGAGGGATATGAGAATCCAACGGCAAATTCTAACACTCAAAGAACTTCAGTTAGTGTTACTTGGTGAATAACTCAGGACTCAAGCCATTCACGCACACAAAGGTCATTTCAATGATGAAGCATTCATAGCTTCAGATAGAAGCAGAGGTAGAGGTAGAGGCAGAGGTGGATCATTACATTGAAGTGGTCATCATCAACAAAATCAACATCAAAGTCAGAATCATCCTCAGCATCATCCTCAACAACATCAGCATCATCAAAGAGGAAATCATTCCAACCGAGGAAGATTCTAAGGACGAGGGCATACATCCACCAACATGTCAAACATTCAGTGCAATTATTGTCATAAGTTTGGACATTATGAAAGAGATTCCTGCAAGAAGCAGTACAACCAAGATGGTCAATCTAGAGCAATTGAGGGAATTCCACAAAAGAGGAAATCATCTGGTGGACATTCCAGTCACAGTCATTATGCGCAAATGAATCTGAGAGCACAAATGAGGAAATGTAGAAGTTTGATACAGTGTATCTTGACACAAATTACAATTCAAAAGAGGATTTTGGTTATTAAGCCGACCAAGCAGATCAAGGTCCTTGGTACATTGATAGTGGTGCATCATCTCATATGACAAAGCATCAAGAATGGTTCATAGAGATGAAACCATTAGAAGGCAGAAGAATGTCATCTACAGGGCAGATAACATACCAAATCCAGTTCAAAGGAAAGGAATTGTCCCTATGAACACTTTCACTGATACAAAAGGATTGGTGCAAGATGTACTCTATGTTCCGAAGCTCAGCACAATAACCTCTTGTCAATAGGTCAAATGATGGAACACAACTGTCGAGTCATCTTCGATGGAGATGAATGCACTATCAGAGACAAATCCAGAGGATATCAGCTAGTAGGAAAGGCAGTCAAGGAAGGATGCTTGTTCAAAATTCTAGCCACAATACTAGATTTGCATGCCATGTCAGCTCCACCACAAAACAAATGCCACTTTCCACAAAATGGCACAAGAGATATGGACATGTCAATTTTAAAAGCTTGATAGAGCTTAGAAATCAAAATATGGCAATTGGAATTCCTAAGCTTTAGTTTCTTGGAAAAGTTTGCGAAGCATGCTGCTTTGGCAAACAAAAGTGAACCAACTTTGGTAGAAGCACATATAGATGTATGGGGTTATGCCCAAACCCACAACATCAATGGTTCACTTTACTACTTGATTTCATCGATGACTACAACAGATATTATTGGGTCTACTTTCTGAAAGAGAAATTTGAAGTCTTTCCTAGATTTCAAGAATTCAAAGCCATGGTAGAAAACAACAAGGTAGAAAGATCAAAGTCATGAGATCAGATAGAGGAGGTGAATACATGTCCAGCATTCATGAACTTTTGTAGAAGTCATGGCATTTGCAGATACTCCTCAATCGAATGCAAGAGCTGAAATGAAGAATGGTCCTTTAGCAGACAATGCTAGAGCAATGCTTAGTGAGAAGCATCTTCCAAATCAGTATTGGGCAGAAGCAATAGCCACTGCAAACTAGTTGCTTAATCAACTTCCAACCGAACCAATTCAAGGTATGACACCTTATGAAGCATTCACTAGACACAAACCACGCATTGGGCATCTTCGCATATGTGGTTGCATAGCATATTCACACACATGAGTATGCATGGACTATCAAAAGTTAAATGCACAAATTGTCCCTGATCCATTTCCAATACCTTTCACTGATGGAATCTTGGATCAAGTTCCAGAACATGAGATGTACGCATTTAAAGATGGTTATAGTGGGTATAATTAGATTACTATTGCTCCATTGGATCACTCTAAAACTATTTTTATTATAGAATGGGGTGCCTATGCAACTCGAGTGATCCCTTTGGATTAAAAGATGCTCCGTAAACCTTCTAGAGATTTATGATAGAAACTTTTCTCGTGTGATTATCTCACTGAATTAATTGCCATTTACTTGGATGATTTCTATTTCTATTCCTAAGACAAAGACCATCTTGGTTATTTGGAAAAGATATTTCAAAGATGTAGGTAAGCAGGTATTTCACTGAACCTAGCTAAAACTCAAGATTATTCATAAACTTGGGAAAACTCATGTAGGAGCTGGCTGTTTGTGTAGATTACCTGCCGCAGAAGATGCACAAGGAGTTACTTCTAAACTTCCACATGCTGAACTCTTTGCAGGTGACTACTATGAGCATGCACAGAGTACAGTCACCGAATGCAGGGTAATTAGTGATTAGACATGATTAGGCTTCATGATTTACTTCAACGGTTACAGCCATGGAAGGAGTATAGTACAAGCTCAGGGAGTTTGAGCCCCAAATACCCAAGGCTAAAGTTTGCAGGCAATGTGCACGCATTGTAGGTTCCAGCTACCAAGTTATATGTTCCAGCTACTACAAGCTGCGGTTAAGTGTCTCACGGAAGTTTAGCCTCACCACTCCAAGTTTTGAGCCTCGTACATGGGGTTTGAACCACAAATGGCTTAAGGCTTGGAGGCACTTAGGGAGTTTGAGCCCCAAATAGCCTAAGGCTTGGAGATGCGAGGCTAACACAAGTGCTATTTGGGAGCCGATTAGGAATACCTCCTGATTCCAGGTTTGTCCCAAGCGCTCTAATATCATTAACACAAGCACTATTTCCACTAGTAGGAAGAGATGGAAAGAATAGAAATATACCTTGGCACCCTATGGGCCCAAGAGCCTTTCCTGTAAAGAGAGGAAGAGAGCTAAAGAGAGAGTCTTTCATGTATAGAGAGGGAGAGTTCTAAAAGGAAAAGGGTTGGCCCTCCCTTCAAAAGGTGACGTATAAAAGGCCAAAGGGTGGACTTTGGTCTTCGTTGTTGTTTGCACAAGTTTGAATACAAGCTCTCTCTTCTCTTCCAAGAGTGTTTTGGGTGTTCCCTTCGTTCCATTGTAGTGCCCTTGTGTTTGCCACTCCATCCCCCTTCACCCTCCTCTTCCCTTCTCCTTCTCCCTCCCTTCTCCCTTCTCTTCTCCCCTCTCCCCCTTCCCTCTTTCTCTGGTGGAAATTGCAACAATCCGGAGGCCGCTTGAGTGACACTTGTGGATGGCTCGTGCCTTGCATTGTTCTCACAAGGAGTAGCTTGGAGTGGAGGCTCCATCGGCATCTCTTCAACATCCCCACGACACGTGAGTCACACTCGAGACCTACATAATGTTTGAAAATATAATTTGCATATATAGATGTCCTATACAACTTGTTAGTGAGATCAGGGTAATGACATGCAGTTGTCCAAGACTAAAGTCAAAATTATGCATACAAGTTAATCACTTAATATGCTCATGGAAATGGTGAAGCTAAATCAATGAACAAGGGCACTCAAGCTGATTCTCACTAAAATAGTGCAATCATCTAAGAGTAATTAGGATACTAAGCTTCATTCGACACGTTGGGCATATTGAGATACTTATAAAGTCAATACAAATCTCATTCATTTCCATATGGCCTTTGACTTGGAAGCAATGATTTCCTTAGAATTTATTATTCCTATTCTTTGCATCACAACTGAGCATCACTTAGATGAATCAGAGGCAATTAAGCGGTGAATCCATTAGCTAAGCCACTGGATGAATTATTCCTCTGAGCAGCCTTCTCGCAGCAGGAATACATCATAGGAGAAAGGCATGGCATGATAGGCATATTGTGCCTAAGCATTTGAAAAATGGTATGCTTGTACTATTGTATAGTGTCAATTGGGACCCCTTTAAAAAAAATTCAACTAACGAAAGTTTTTTCCAATGGGACAGTATAGCTCGAAGAGCTACAAGGGAATGTCTTATGTCTACCAATAGGCTTGGAGCATAGCCTACTTCTGATACCACTCCAATCAAAAGCCACTCTCACCTACATAAAAGTACCACTTGAAGAAATTGTGAAAGAATTGAAAGCACAAGGATGCAGTGACAATAATTGGGTATGATCTCACCCCCTAGATGACTGGGTTATGCTTCGTCATTCAGATTATTTGAGATTTTTCAATTAAATGCGCAACCAAACTTATCCCTTTTGTACACAAAAAGGAATGTTTTTATGTAGCCTCTTTGGGCTTGATTTAATCAAAGTGGTTTATGTCCTCTCACAAAATATTGCCCATGGCAAATAATTTTTCAAAGTAATACAAAGTCATATGACATGCACTGTGCAGCAACTCAATAAATACCCTTGCACTAACTCCAATCCTTGTCATTAGTTCCATCACCTCTACTTAAGATGAGTAATAATCAATTAAACAAATCATCAAATCCGAATATTATTGTGCTCAATGTTCAATAAACAAGCACAACACCAATAACACTAGCAAGATTAGTATTAAGATGGAATCATCCACAATACAACCATGTAGCATGGCAAGAACATAGGTCCATATAGGCATCCCAATAAATCACGCAAAGCATCCACTAGAAGACTCTCCGCATTCAGTGCTGCCCTATGGAATACTTTGCCGTAATCAACATGACTATAATATCACTATTGATTAATGCAAGAAATATAATTTTTGTAACAATGTCACTATAGTGGTGTCCATAATATAGGTCAAACATTGAATTTCCAAATCCAATTAGAACAAGTGAGAATCAAATGTATGTTTCTTTTTTGGGGGGGGGGGGATTTTTGGATTTTATATTAGGGGGCTGGTCAGGCCCAAAAGGAGAGACCAGCTGGTGCTCATTTTTCAACGTGATCCCCACTCCTTGTAGCACAAGCCGTGGGGGTGCGCCCCCTTTTGTTAAATGTACAATTTAATGAAATATCTTAACAAATGTTGTCCCATGATTTGAACTATGAGGTACATCTTTTTGCAAGGATTACGACTATGAAGGATGCAAGACATCATTTATTGAGAGATATGGTGCCATGAGCACATAATTAGAGGAAAAGGTATGAGCTAAGGTATGGTATTATATCAATTAAAGTGCCACCCAAGAATGTGGACTACATGAGAAGAAGATGTGGAGTAAGGGCTACCAATAGGAGAGATGTGGATCATTGGATCCCACATGGTTTGACTATTCTAAAGGTTCTCTCTATATAAGAAGCCTATCTTGTATTGTTGATATGGATCCCACATGGTTTGACTATTCTAAAGGTTCTCTCTATATAAGAAGCCTATCTTGTATTGTTGATATGTAGACATTTGCAATACTTTGAGTGTTGCCTATCTTAAATCTCTCTCATGGTGTTTCTAGTGTACTTCGATCCTCTTATAGTCATACATCTCCTTGTGTACTAGGCTCAGCATGATCCCAAATTCTTGATATGGTATCAGAGCTTAGGTTGAGCTCTCCTAGATTGGGTCTAGCCCTTCAAGATTAGATCTAGATATGGCTGAGAGCCCTTTGCAAGCATTCTTCTTAAACACATTCATCACTTCTTTAGCTCTTCTAATAGAGATCATTCTCCTCTTCGTTTTGGTTCAAGAAGCTCAAGATTCTGCCTTATGGAGCTTGAGATTTGACCATTTGATTCTATGTGTTTACAGATGAGAGAGGTTCTATATGTGATGTAATTAGAAAGCTCTTTTTTAAAGAGCCCCAACTACTCATTGGACACAACTCAGCCACAATGAAGACTTGCAGTCAAACATTCAAGGAAGAAAAATGCAGGAGCAACTGACAAGACTAGGTACTGACAAAAGTGTCCACTGAATAGAGGTAGAAAAAACATGCAAGACAGAGCATAGGGCAAACTACCAACCTCATCATAAGAGATGACTAAGGCTTGTGTTGCCCTAGATGGCAAAACTACAATGATAAACTTGGATGGCAGAATCATGACGGCAGCATTAGACATAAAGCAAACGTGCAACTAGGCTCCCATCACCTAATTGAACTACCAACGTTAAAGCAAGTCAACTAGTTACAAGCAAGCTACATCTGACTCAAAAGCAGTTAGCGACAACTTCAGCCCAATAAAGAAAGTGACAAGGCAACATGGTGCTATCAAAAGAAAAAAAGGAGCAAAGAAAGAAAACTATAGCAACGAGCAAATGACCAACACAACAAGCAGATGATCTACAGCAGTAGCAAAGAGGCGGTGACTAGAGAATGAGACTAGGCTTCAAGCTCAAAGAGGTGAAGATGGCCAAGGGGAGCTCCTATTGAGACGGCAGCAATTGGCCTCTGCACAGAAGCCTTTATCATCTACAATGACTAAAACCTAAGCCTCTAGGATAGGATAGGATAACCTCCAAGGTATGAAATTTGACACGTGGTGGATAAGTGTGACTTTATGTAGGTCACATCAAGTTTATCCACCAAGGCGAGGTTAAGTTAAGGGTTAGTCAATTGTGCCTCATCATCATCTCACCACCTTGCAATAGCCAATCGATCATCGCACTAAGGGGAGGTGTTGAGAGATATGGTGCCATGAGCACATAATTAGAGGCAAAGGTATGAGCTAAGGTATGGTATTGTATGAATAAAAAAAGCCACCCAAGAATGTGGACTACATGAGAAGAAGATATGGAGCAAGGGCTACCACAAGGAGAGATGTGAATCATAGGATTCCACATGGTTTGACTATTCTAAAGGATTTCTCTATATAACTAGCATGTCTTGTACTGTTGATATGTACACATTCGCAATACATTGAGTGTTGCCTACCTTATATCTCTCTCATGGTGTTTCTAGTGTACTTTGATCCTCCTTAAAATCATACATTCTCCTTGTGTACTAGGCTTAGCACAATCCCAAACTCTTGACATCACTTTTAAAGAAACGGCGGCTATAAAAGGACGAGGTATGTTACAAGTAAATTCACCATGGTGCTTGTGCGCATGCAAACTACTCACGTAGGAATGAAGCTACACAATATAAAAGCATGCTTTTATTTTATTCATTTGAATTGCAACCTATAGGTCCCCTTAATTGAACATAATTTTAAAAGTGTATTGAATTAGTGAAAAAGAAAGGTGGGGAGGGGTGGTAAAAATGACAAGGGGAGGTGGAGCGGTAAGGGGGGGCATTGTAAAGAGGAATTAGGTGAGAGTCATTAGGGGTGCAAGATAGGATCGATCCCACCAATGCCCGCCTCTTGGAAGTGATCTACTATCATTCACTTGGGGTGGGAAGAGAGTGAGGGTGGTGGATTGACTAGTATTATATACCCTATCTTAATGTGCGAGTGGATTTTATGAGGCTTGTTTTTTCTACGACCTATGATTTGCAAATATGACTACTATTTGCAAATAAGACCCGCACTTTTTAAAAGGGTTGCCTTACCTTCCATCTCTACTCATGTATATTACATGCATGCATACATTAAGAATCCATAATACCTTAACCATATTATCCTTTGTCCTTTACTTCAACAATAAAAGTTTGTAGCAACATAACAATGTAAAAAATAGAGCAAACTTTGAAGCAATGTGAAACTAATATTACAAAAGAGAGATAGATAGATAGATAGATAGAGAGAGAGAGAGAGAGAGAGAGAGAGAGGGAGAGAGAGAGAGAGAGAGAGAGAGAGAGAGAGAGAGAGAGAGAGAATTTTAAATAAGAATGGGAAGGGGAGCCATCATCAAAGTACGTGAGCAAAAGTGGGAGGTGGGAACATGGATGAGGGGAAGAGGAAGAGGAGAGACGGAGAGGGAAAACCAAAACCTATGCTAATAAAAACCAAAACCTATGCTAATAAGGAAATTTAAATTTGTAACACTTCTAGCTTGGAAAAACATAAAAGAAAAATGTCAACTTTGGAGAAAATTCCAACCAAGAATCTCTTGGATCCAAGAGTGGAGGAACATATGGGGGAGAGAGAGGGTGTTTAATGAGGATGCGTCAGGGTGAGGGATCCCTTTTCTTTTAGTTAGCTTATATTATTTCACTCTTACCTTTATAAGCAATAATTGAGCTAGATTGGTGGCCAGAAGTCACATGTGTATAATAAAAGCTAACTCCATGCATATGATTGTTTTTTCCACATGCCCTTTTGAAATAAGCCATAGAAGTAGGTTGGTCAAATTAGATGGGTCCCCTCGATTGACAAAAATTAAAAGATCTATTAGTTAGTGGAAAAGGGAACAAAAGAGAACTTTAACTTAGCATTCAACCTATTGAAATTTCAAAATGGTTGGTTGAATTGCAAGTCAATAGGAAACTAGCTAGTTTGAATTTTAGATTTTGCGAATCATTTTTCGATTAGAATGTCAAATTGGCTAGTTTGATTTCTTGGACTATCACTACCTCTTGGATTATCATCCTTGGAGTCTTGGACTTTTACGGACTCATGAACTACTACAAGCTCTTGGACCAATATACACATAGACATATGCATACATGTATACAACACACATACACATGTGCATACATGCACACAAAAACACACACATGCACAAAGTGGCCATCGTGGTAACAGTTTGTAGGACTTGTTGAAGGTGGGTCATGTAAACTCATTCTGTTTTTGTCTCTTATTTTTGAGGGTACAACCTTTTATTCTACTTTTTTTCCCAACATCTTCATGTACAAATGTGGTAAGAATTCATGAGTAAGCATAATTGGGTACTCCACCTTTACATATTAAAAAGTTCAATATCCAAATTGAAAACTAAAGGAATTTCAATTACCTTTCTCCTTAGGTTGAGCTATATGAAATTGGAAAATAAAGGCCTTTTTAAACACCTTCTTCCTTAGGTTGAGTTATACGAAATTGAAAAATAAATAGGTAGAGGCAAAGATGCACCCTTATGTATCCTAAATGATCATGTTATTTTCCACCCTTTGCTAATGAGTGTATTGATTTTTAGGTGGGGGAGGATGGGCCCTTACTCAACTTAATAGTGATAGTATTATTTATTACCCTATATACTAGAAATCGACGATATTAAATAATACCCTTTACTAATTTGTGTCCTTAGTCAACTAATTTTAATAATTAGGGAGTGAACTTTGCATTGAACCTATCTTTCTAGCACAACTAAGAAAAACAATCATCTAAGGGACAATTAGCCTATCTCACACTTAACTTACCTTACCTCTCTAAGCTCCTAATGAGCCCTCATCTATAATACAATAATGAGTGTACTAGTTTCATGCTTTATAATTAATTTGCCCTTACTCAAGTGATGTATTTATCTAATTTAATGTGTTTTCAACCTTCAACAAATCCTAACTAATGCTCAAGTGTCGACTTGGAATCAATACATGTAAAAAGCTCCTAAGGAAATTTGAATACATCAAAATATAAGACTGAAGTCCACCCACAAAGAGAGAGAGAGAGAGAGAGAGAGAGAGAGAGAGAGAGAGAAAGTTTAGTAAAGGCTTCGGAAGACTTATGGGTCTATGCGATTATGAGAAACCTGATACAAAACAAGCTGAGAGAGAGAGAGAGAGAGAGAGAGAGAGAGAGAGAGAGAGAGAGAGAGAGAGCATGTACATGAGTGTGTGTATGAAGTGGCACATTTACTCTATAGAGGTATCTAGGTGTAGAAAAGACAATATCCTTTAAAGTGAGTGTTTTGCTTTCAAAAGCCTCTTCACTTGATTTCTTCTCATGAATTGAAAGATATATTTTTGGGAGGTGGTACCTTATATTCAAGTAATGGATCTCACCTTATTCCTTGACTAGTTGCTCATCTAGACTTTCCATCTACTATTTTAAAGGCCCATAATCTCAAGAAATTAGTCCATATAGATAACTTAACCCAAGGAGGAAGGTAATTGAGAGGGCCTTTATTTTTCAATAGAGAAGTTCGATTGATACTAATGCAAAGTGAAATCTTTGTGTGGTTCTCCTTAGGAGCTACATCAGCTCATGAAGCTCTAATTTTTCTTTTTTTATATAATATGTTTCTCATCCTCTCACCCAAAAAAAGAAGACATCCACTTTGCACTCTCTAGGTCTTATGACCAGGCTAAATGAAGATGTTGTGAAAGAAGTAGAGTGTGGTGGTTGTTTTGGGGGCTGGGAGATCCTCATGATTAGAGGGACTTCCTAATTGACCACTCTCCTCTTTATCCCTTGCCTACTCATTTTTCCATCGATTAATACATTTTTGAATTCTTTTCAATGGAAGGACCTATTATTCAGGTGAGTCTTTTTCCATTAGCATTTAATTATGTGTTGGATAGGGATGGGGCAGAGTCTTGGTCTTCGTTAAGAAGTGGAGAAGATGAAGGCCCTTAAGAAGTGAAGGAAGTAGGGAAGGACAATAAATGGTGAAGAATTCAGGACATCCTCGTGGAGAGCTTGAGTAGTCTAGCAAAAACTATTGATCGTGTTATTCTTCCTCCAATTAGCCAATAGGTTTTATTAGCGGTAGTCTAGCAAAAAGTATTGATCATCTTCCTTCTTTATTAGCCAATAGGTTTTATTAGTACCTCACTAGAGTACCTAATAGAGGGTAGTGTCATAAGAGAACTTGGAACTCCGTTGCCACCCCCAGGGGATCTTATATGGTCATGATGCTTTGCCTATCCATGGAGAACTTATGCTTTGCCTATCCAAGGAGAACACATTAAACTGTAGATGTATATCATTAAACACACATACCTAACATGACAAGGACCCAGCCATGAGAGTGTTGGCATACTCGACATGACAAGGACCTAGCCATGAGTGTTAATGGGTTTTTTGCTAGCAAGAAGTACATAGATGCAATTTAGAAGAGAGAGAGAGAGAGAGAGAGAGAGAGAGAGAGAGAGAAGAGAGAGAGTTCACGTGCACATAAGCATGTGTATGTATATGTGTGCGTGCATGTATCTATGTCAAAAAAACCATATAAAAAATAGTCCAATAACAACTTAAAACAAGGTGGCAAAACCATTCTCACAGAGTAGTTGAACTACCACTGAAGTGCTTAAAAATGATAAACACGTGACATATCATTATTCACTGACCACTTTTTTAAGTGGGCGAGCTTGACCAAACGAGGGCATCAGTCTAGATTAGCTCACCCACTTTCCATACACCCTTAATGGAAATCAAGCTAGAAAATAATAAGGGCGGGTTTAGACGGGCCCGTTTAAAAGGGGCATTCATTGAATTTGTGAAAGGTGATTCGAGATGGCACATGTCTCGTAGAAGAAGGGCTCATTTGGCACTCCCCATTCACCCAAGCACTAGTTAATGATGTCTGAACCTATGACAGGCTTTGGCGCCCAAGAATCCGCCAATAAACCTTCATGAGCGACTAGTCTAGGGCCACCTGTTTGAACCCCATTTGAGAACACAAGAGGCCCTCGCTACATGACTTAAGGTTTAGGTTAGGATGATGGTGTGGAAAAGCAATGGCTATGAGGGTTAAGCTAGGTAAAGCTTGTTTACATCGGGTCTCAACATGCAGACAACTTATCACATGTACTATTTCTCTTACTTGCTATTTCCTCACCTAACTTCACCCACATCCCCAATATGGATGGTAGCTTCTCTACAGCCCGATGAAGGCGAAGTGATTCTTGGAGAATGGATATTCTTCGCCTCTTCACAAATTTAAATAGATTAGGCACATGTGCACTTGAGATTGCAATATGTTGCCAATTGAATGCTACTAGGATTCCGTATCGAAAGTTGGACGGATCTGATTGGAGTTATAGGCACATGAAGCATTGGAGTGCAAGGCCTCATCATGGTAGCCTTTCATCGGTTGTCGGATCATTGCGTGCCCTTACTTGCGGGTGCAGTCCGACAGCAACCATTAGGAAGGGTTTGGCCTTCCGTTTTCTATCCGAGTGCCACATCATTAGCTGCTGCAGGCTACCAGAAGGGCATTCAAAAGGGCTCATGTGCCCAGGGTGAGAGCATACACTTCCCCGACGTGGGAATGTTCGTGTTAGAAACATGTAAAGGTCTACAGTTGGCTGAGATCGAATCCCAGCCGTCCAACCGGACCCGATTCTGAAGAGAAAAGCAGCTTGCCCACCTGCGAGAGTAACGAAACCCGCTCGACAGACGGGCTCTATGCAGGGGAGCCCAAGAAAGACAGGCAGAGGAAATGGCTCCACGGGGGGGGGGATGGGCAGGGGTCGCCTCAGGATTAGGTGTGCAAGAGCGTGCCCTGATTCAAGGGCAAGGTTCTCCAAGGAAAGACCTCAAACTCCAGGGCAGTTACGGGAGGGGGTCCGTTTACACCGGGGCTTGAACATGCAGGCAACTTCTCAAAAGGACTTGAAGATAAAAGCCAACAAGGTCTCTTCCGATGTATTCTCAGAATCATTCACGATTTTCTTCCCTGCGAGTCTGCTTTGTTCTGCTCTCTTGTGAGCTCCTGCGGATTAGGGCTTGCCCTTCTTCAGATTCATCCTCCTCCTCGCTTTCCTTTGCCCTCCAATCCTCTCCTTCTCCATCAACTCCCTCTCCGGATCACTTTCTTGTAGCCTCGCCACCCCTTCGCCGATGATTTCGCCTCCCTTTTTGCTTCTCAGGCCTCCCGCGACGTTTCTTATCCAGTATGGCTCCCTTTTGACCTTCCTTCTTTGCTTTCTTGCGCCTTCTTTGGCTCCCTAGCCAGTCAGTTCTTCCAAACGTTCGTTCCTTCCTTCCAAGAAGCACAACCAGTAGGGTGATTCATTAGAGGCGCAAGTTTAACCTTTCGTATATCTAATCGGCTTTGCGGAAATGAGACGACTACAAACAAATGTCCGCCCTGCGGGTCAGAAGAAGAACCTTTATCCAGATGATTTAATTGACCATAATAGGGGTTCTCCTGTCCAGAAACGCGTTGCGGGGTACCCGCCGCAGAAGTCAAAGGACAAACTTCCTGATTGTTACTCACCTGTCGACATCGTATCAAGTGCAGATGGCTGCATTAAAAGGCCGATAGCAGGTCTCATTTTCATGTGCAGCGACGTGGTGAGAAAGAACTATTTTCGATATGGTGTGTTTGGTATGCCCGTGGCAAAAAAGGCCCTCGTAGAACAGGTGAGGCCAGGTACAAAGCTGTTTTTATTCGAATTCGAGGCCAGAGAACTTTGGGGAATCTATGAAGCAACAACGGCCGCGGCTGTTGATATCGAACCGGATGCTTATCGCGGTTCGGAAGTTGCTTTCCCTGTGCAGGTATGTTTCGGGGGAGAGAAAGCTCATCTAATTTCGTACATGCTCTCATCACATGCAAGCATTTGATTGATGTTGCATCTACACGGATCATCTCAGTTCTGGACAGGACAGAAGTTTTTTTCCTGTCTGAGCTCACATGAAGGGCTGTCAGTGCTTGTTTTTGTTTCTTGTTTTAGTTGTCTAGCCGCCCTTAGTTCGAAACGAAATGATTTAGCGATGAACGAATGCAAGGTTTTTGAGGGTACCTTGAAACTTACAAGGTACGAGGAATGGGGCCGATTTGATTCTTAAAATTCATCAAGTTAAGATGCTGATTGGAGCATTTGGCAGGGATGAAACTTTGTTTGTGTCAAGTGTCACCATATTGTTAGGGTCCTGAAGATTCCTTCTCTCTTGCAGTGGCTCTTCCCATCAAGGGGGATGCTCTTATTGCTTATTGGACAGCCTTCTAAGCTGTGGTTTGATGTCGGGTTGGTTTTCTTATTACCGAACAACCTATGCCCAGATCCGCATCTTCTCTTGTGCCCTTTGTCCGGGTGTATCTCTATGCAATGTTATATATCCACTGTCGGTGGTCACGATTTGTAAATCCACTGTAGGACGGTCATAATGTTTTATATATTCACTGTCAGGTGATCACTATGTAAATAGGAATATCAGAGTATCTAGCTTCGACAGAGTCTCACTTTTTTTACCTCGTGGGGTATTGACGTTTTTTAATCATAGTTCTGTATACCCATTCTCTTAGATGAAGTCTCCGTGAAGACATTGACCCAAACACATTGAACCAAACTTCTCTTAGATGGAGTCTCCGTTGAGACATTGAACCAAACACGTTTCCTTAATATGAAAATGGAAGAATTCATTTCTTTTAGTATTTTCAAAAAGCAATCACCATTGATACTTTGTCCTGATGGCTTGTTATTGTATGCTTGCTGTTGATAGGTTTTTGTATACCGGCCTGTCTGTATAGCCTTGTGGTAGATAGGTTGTCCCAGTCTCATGAGATACTCCTCTTCCCTTGAATCAATTATACCCAGTCTCATGAGATACTCCTCTTCCCTTGAATCAATTATACGCCCTTGTTACTGAGTATTATTGATGCTTGCTGTACGCAATATTCTTTATCGCAAAATGTACTGTTGCAAAATTTCTCATTGGTCTTGTGGAAGACAGGCAATCCCTTTCTTGTACCGATTGACAATGTATAGCAGGGTATCAGCTTGTCTTCGGGTGCCATAGAATGTTTTGTTACTGTCCTAAAACGATAAGTGTCCCTTTTGAATGATTGTCATGATTTGATTGCCACTTTTTGCTTACGATTTTGTAATAGCTCCCTGTTCAAATGGTGGCCCTCCCATTGTACAGGGTGCTTGCAACCACAATCTTGACTGAGTGCAAGCAATCTTCCAGTAATATAAGGTGCTCTGTTTTAAGAAACTTATCACGAATGCTTGATTCCAAGAGAAATAAATATAAAGGACACAGTTGAGGGAAATGTTTTGGAATGATTAACACTTAATGATAATATGGCCTCTGATGAAGGAGGTAGATGCTACACCAAATGCAGTGGTCTACCTTAGCAAAGTTTAATAGAACTAACAATGTCTTTTTTAAAATTTACATATATATTTATATATATGTGTATGTATATGTATATGTATGCGTATGTGTGTATTTTCATAAAAAAAGTGTGTGCGCGCGTGCGTGCATGGACAAATGATGATTCAACTCTCAAGCTGTTAACTTTCATGTCTTTCTTTTTTGGGGGGGGGGGGGGAGACATACACACACGTGTATGAAAGTATGTATATATGTATGTGTGTGTGAGAGAGAGAGAGAGAGAGAGAGAGCACGAACAGTAAGGTTACAAACAAGAAATTCAACTCTCAAGCGGCTAAATTTTCTCTGTTCGGAGGAGAAAAAGCTGTAAACTGCTGGTATACCAGTGAAACAGACACTCAGCCATTTCACATTGCTCAGCAATTCTTTTTTTTGTATATTTTCAATGCATGTGCATGTGGTTGGCTGGTTCTATAGCTTAAAAAATTGTCAAAGGCATATGTATTTGCTTGATAGTGGGTGTGGCAATGCTTTCTCCATAGATGAACTTAAATATTATATTGATACAACAGGTTAAGTTTCGAGTCTACAGAAAATGTGAGCCGCTTCCAGAGAAGAGGTTTCAGCAGGCTATCAAAGACAATTACTTCGCAAAAAGCAAATTCAAATTTGAGTTGACGGGAGATCAGGTAATGAATCTGGCTGGCTCAAGGAAATCATTTTGTTGAAATTCTTGCCTGCACAGAAGATAGCTTCTTTTGCAAAAATTACCAGGGTTGTCATTTACGCGCATCCTTTTTCTTGATCAAGAGTACTGAGTGAACTGGCTTCATGTGAAACCGATTAATCACCTGGTTGAAACGTGTGCATGCAATCTTATAAGAGATCACAGGGGTGATCAGCTGGCTGGCAGGCGTCATTGAAAACTTGCATGTAAACAATGTTCTCAACAGAGAGTTTGGTCAAGCTGGTTGTCTCACAGATTCCCTTTAAGAAGAGAGAGATGGCTTGGTGGTTTTCCAAAAAAGCAGAGAGGAGGGAAGCTTACAGCAGCTGCATCTGTAGCATGTGTCTTCAGTGCAATCCCTGTAATGCGAGAGTTTTGAATCCCATTTTTAGGCTCGTTTGAAGTATCATTTGCTTGGTCTGGTTACTTTTCAGGTATTAAAGCTTATGAGGTTGTTTTGTCCTCGAGCAATTATCAGCAAGGGAGTGCGTGACAGAGGATTAGCTCCTCTGTTGGCAGAACCAAACAACACTCATTACAACGGGAAGCTTCAGGCTCTTGAAGTACTGGATGGTTTCCTGGATGCAAGGGGTGAAACATGGAAGAAAAGAATGGTGGAAAGTTCGGCTGACAGTAAATATGTCAGGCTCATCAAACATGAGGACTTGAAAAGTGTTCCTTCAGAATATCGGGCTTTAAAAGAAGAGCAGCACTTTGCAGATAACCCTCAAACTGACCTTGAACATCATTTGAGGGTATCTCATATTAGAGCTGCAAACAGATTACGTCCAGATGTCCGTATTAAACATTGCCTGCCAGAGACCAATTTTGAAAATGTTGATTTAAATGCTGTAGGGGAGGAAATTGTTTTCGAAGATGTCTTAAGGGATGATAGGCTTGTGCTTGATCCACGATACAAGGGGAAACAGCCTTGTGCAGATGACTTTACAGTTGACTCAAAAAGGAAAGGTTTGATGAGTTCTTTGAGGGATGAATCTGTAAGGCATGTGGATCCTTATGACCCATTGCAGGAGCCCAAGAGCACACAGAGCTACAGTGAAGAAGAATACCGTCTCTATAAACTCAAAATGAAATACCTAAATGACAGAGCTTTCCAAAGGGAGCTTCTGCATTTCGATCAGTTTGACAGGTGTGAGAACTCTGCTTATACACCTTTGCCAGGCGAGAACAAAACGAAAGGTGAACTCGTTGAATTTCTGGCAGGTCTGCCTGCAAGGCAGACACAGGATTCTGATAACTCACATACTGCTGCAGCCAGAAAAGACCCTCTTATTGGTGATGAAGACGACTACCTTTATGGCCAGGGTAAACTGTATTATAAGGAGCGAGTTTATCATAGAGATGCTTTCCCTCAAGATTCCAGCCAAAGTCTTGTTGATAGCTTCAATATCTATAATGAATCAGCTAACAATGTAGTAAGAAAAAGACAGTGGGTTCTCGAGGAGGATTTGAAACCAATTGCAACTCAGAAAGTGGCGTTTGTGCCACTTCCTCCTGTTCTATCACATCCTGGTGTAGTGAGTGCTAATGAGATTGGAAATCTTGATAGAAGTGTGCATGATTCAACACGGACTCACATTTATTCGTCTCGACCTCTAGAGGGCGATCGTCTAGATCCTGCCTCAATCAGATATCTTACTAATTTTAAGAATTCGACAGCAGCCATAAAACATGACAGTACCTGGCTGCCAAACCTTCGATATGAGGGACATAGCCTTATGCAAGGTAAAGATGAGGCTGAAGACAATGGCTATCAAACATGTGGACAATTTTCACCAGGTAGGATTAACAACCAACTGCAAGAGTCACTCCTGAGAGTCTCAGGAAAACATTCTAGAATTGTGAGAGTTGGTAATCCTAAAAGTGTGGTTTATTCAAGATTGCTTGAGAATGCTTCAGCCAAACCTGCTGAGGAGAGTGTGAAGCGCAGACCGAGTGTTTGGTTAAGGCTTTCTGGCCCCAAACTTGGTCCCGAGAAAGATTTGGTTTTACGGAATAAAGATTTGTGCGAGCCTGTGGATTTAAAGAGCCATTCTGGAAAGAAAAAGAGGCTTCTTCCTACATGGCCTTATCGTAGTGGTTGTGGATGGGAAGTTGAAACAAAAGTAGCTGATTTGGAAGATTCTTCTCGCGTATATGAAGAGGAAGTAATCATAGATTTCAAACGAAGAAAGGGCAGCCATCGACATACAGATTCTTTGGTGAACCTAGATCATGGTACAGTCATTCGTGAAACAAATCAGCACAGTGAGAGGGCAAGTAAGGGAAACAGCAGCCCTGTGGATGATTGCGATAGCATGAAAGGCAGAAGAAGAATCAAACGACCGATGTTAGCAGATGACACAGATGCAGCGGATAACTGAAATAGCTGTTTGTATTGAATGTCGCATATTCAGGGTATAGACTCTCTCACAGGAGCCTTGGAAAAGATGGATTGAAACACTTTACAGAAGGATACAGGAAGTTTTTTTAAAAATGTCTGGATCTTAGTAAGCAGCCTTGTATAGGCATTCAAAAGGGCTGGCAGAACTTGTTGACTGCTACTGCTGCGGCTCCTGTTCTCTCCCACTCTCTCTGTTACTCTCTCTTAAACTCTTTCTCTGCCTCTCTCTCTCACCTTTCTGGGGTACGTAAGAGTTTGAACTTCGACATGTATGACTCTTTACTGTTTACTATGTTTATAATGGCCACAGGGATACAAATCTGGTGACTAGTTCGGATTTACATTCACTTCAGAAAACCTTTTCACTTGTTGGGTGCCAAAATACCAGTGGTTGGAGTTGAACGGTCTCTTTATAATTGGTATGTTCCATCATCTACATGGGGAGAAAATGCATGAATACTAGGCACATTATGCATAAAGGAAAGTCCCAAGTGGTTCTGATCACAAAAGCTGAATCTGGATGACCTAAGTGGTGCATAGTCCCGTCACATCTGGGCAAACCCAAAGGTATGTGGTGTCAAGGTGGAAAATTTATATCAGCTGGGTTGCTCAGCTGTAAATATTTACCTATCTCATTCTGGATTTGGCTGCATGATGTCATGTGGCAATACTGGGAGGTCTATATCTCTATGAAAACTGGGGGATGACTCCTCTCTACAATTGTTACCCTTGGTGATACCAGAAAATTAATATTTCTACGGAAGCTTGGGAAGCTCAGCTCTACACTTAAATTCAAGAGTCCGACAATCGTTCAGCCCAAGGGAAAACTAGCGTCTTTTTTTGCAAATTGTGCTATGTTAGCCCATCGTTCCTAAGAAGCGGTGTCAATTCTAGGGAGATCTTGTGGCATTGTTTGCAGAAGTGCAAAACAGAAAATTATTGTGATACATGGAAGGAAAAGGATGTAGCACTTTCTTTTCAGTGGCTTATAACACGCCTGGGAAGTATATATCATTATTTCAATTGCATGGTGAGCACTGGCAGTCATGGACAGCATCTTAATTTGTGAGTTCACCATGGCAGCTTAATCTGTGATTTATTTCAAGTTGTAAGTACTTAAAACAGCATTTGGGCCCTACAGAAAAATATTTTCGTGTACAAGGAGTGGTAATTTCAGAAGTGTTTTTTCTTTGGGATTTTGATGCCAGAGTTTGACGAATTTGATGTTGGGTTTCTCGTGTTGGTGTTATATTCTACATTCAAAGACTCAGATCAACCTAAAGTTCCTGGCCCATGCCTCTTTGTTTTCTGTCACGTCTTTGTGTGTAGACACGAATGTATGTAGCCAAAATTGCAATGTGCAATCGGCCGTACAGGCGAGAACTTGGTCTTGGAATGAAACACCATCCTGATGCCAGATCTTAAGTGGCAACTTTGGCGCTGGTCTCAAGGTTTTAGTTTAGATCCTGAAATCTAATCAGTTGATTGTTGCTGTTAAGTTGTGGTGGTATACGATTGTGGTACAGGATCATGGTAGTGCGCTCTAGGATTTGACGATTTCTTGCCTCACAGAAACTGCACATCATCGCTATATCTCTGCTACTCAATCAGAACTAGCTGTTCAAGCTCTCAGACATGGCCAATGCTTTTGAAGCTCGACACTCAAATAGAGAGCAACGTGTTATGTTGTATATGCAACGATTGGAAAGTTGTGATCAGATATAGGTAGCACAGCAAGCTGAAAACCTTTTAGGATGAGAATGAGTTATGGAGTTTGATGGCTTTTGTGCTTGAAGATAAGAGACCACTGTACACACACACACACACACACACACTTTTTTGTGGGGGTGAAACCACTGTGTTTATATTAGAAACCATTGTATTTATATTAGAAAAAAGTTTTTACAATGAGAATAGCCTCGAGAAAAGACTATTCTAAGCAGTGGGAAAACCCCTCTAGAGAAGATACCTCATGAAGTCATTGGCGCGCACACGTGCAACATGCAAGCACACGTGCACACGTGTGATGGGTGATGTGTATTCTAGAACACAGGATACATTTATACTGAATGGGAGCATTTTTTCTTTTGCCAATGATCGGATATCTGCCATGAATTTTGATTATTGGCATGCACTTAGGAAAGATACTCTACATGTTTGATAATGGAAATATATATGAACCCCAGATTATATAATGACTAACTATGCATTGCTCATGGTCATGGGAGGATCATTATGAATGTCAATGACATAAGTGAGGTTATAGACATTTTTATTGGAATATATTGTGGTATTAAAAATATAATGACCATGGGTTATTTATCAGACCTTGGATACCAAAGTGTCCATTGGACCACCCTTGGACCATTATTAGAGAGGATTAAGTACAATTGAATGGAGTTTAATGTGGAGGGTGTGTTGGAGGAGGAGATTAAATAACCACGAGCCCCCTTCCTTGTGGTGTAGGAGGTTGGCGGATTGTGACCCTTCAAACTGAGAATACACTTTACCAATATAAAAAAGGAGCATTTTTGTTATTGAACATGGAATTATTATAGTGGAAATAATGGAGAAACATGGCCTTGACCAAGGCCTACTAGGAGCTTCAATCCCTATCTCAATACACTAGAAAATAATGGATAGGCTAAGTAATAAGGCATGGTCTTCTTTCATTGTATATAATTATGTTTTATGGTAGAGAGTTTTAATGGTTATGGACTAGTTCCTATGTTTTTAATTGTTATAGCATATAAAGCCTTGGTTAAGAGAATGAGCTTTTTAATATGCTAGACACATGTAAAAAACAAAACTTGTTCATGATGGATACATGTAAACCCGTTTTAATGGTGGCGCTTGGAGGTCTCTAATAACTCTTAGTTGTGCTACTTGGACCACCATTCCTCCAGGGAATTTATGGGGCACATGGAGAAATGGAGTATGCCCACTAAGGTACCAATCACGGATAAGTTGGCATGAGTACATGGAACTATTGATAGTCTTGGAGGGGTCGCATGATTGGCACAAAGGCCAAGTATGCTTTTGCATTCGTCTCCCCTAGGTGGCCATCCAAGTCATTTGCTTGTGTAGAACAGGAATGACTCGGGTGGAAATGATTTCAACAATCAGATGCACTACTAGAAGAGTGATATCTGAGTTCTGATGCCTTGCAAAGGCTTACTACCCCTATACACGATTGTGGAAGGAAATAGGGACAACTTGCTATGTGAACAGAAGGAGCTCCACGACTCTTAGCTAGTGGCGACTCTTGGTAGCTCCACGACTTAGCTTGAAGTTCCTAGAGATGTTCAAGGGCTCAAACTGATATACTTCAGAGGCTGCCCTTCATGACAAGAGACAATTTGTGACACCCCCTGCGACAAGATATGCACCACAGGGACCCGTTTGCTTCCCGCAATAGGCACATAGTTTTACCACCCCTCCATAGCTGGCACAGAGATGTTCCAGTTGTTTTTACTAGTCATGACCCAGAACTGTTTCTTCGGGAATCTTGTTCCAACACAGGAACCCAGCTACCCTACGTGCCTTTATCAAAACTTCTGACAACAAGGAGTTGAGTGCCAGACAGTTTGCGTAGTTAGTCTTGGGACGTCTATGATGGCTTTGGTTTACCTACGATCTTTATTTGTAAAATGTGATTTGCCTTTACGTAATTTCTCTTCTTGCCTTCATGCTCCCTGTGTGTGTTCATTTGTGAGTGTATATGTGGATGTCGGGCTATAGCATTGTCACTTGACTTCTATAATGGATGTCTGGGGAGTATCCAGCTCAACATATCGGAATATGGGAAAGAAGTGTGAGTGGAGCTCTTCGTAATGCATTTCTACTAGCACCAAGCCAAGTTAGTTGTCATTCGTGTGCACCTGATCATTCACAACATATACTCAACATATTGTGATCGATCCACGAAGCTCACTAGCAGGAATAAAGCGGGATACACTTTCATTTGCTTATGTGTAGAGCCACTATTGTGGCAACACAGAGTTTGCTTTTGTCTTAATGAAGGAACACAGTTCATTTCCACGATCGATATGTTACAATCATGAGTGTGTTACAACCACATTAATGACTTGGTAGTCTCTTTCGACTACTTGCAAATACCCGATTGACTTCATCTTGAGACTAGGATCTGTTTACTGGGAGGGACCACAAATGGAGGTGATCGGAGTGGTTATGTAGAACCAGAGCAAATATAGTCTAGTCTTTTGCCATTGTCTATCACTTGCTTGAGACGTGAAGGATTTGCTTAGTCCTAACACTAACTACGTTGTTTACTCCCCGAGTACATAATCTGGGAGGGTATGAACCTTGTTCCAGGGCTCATGCTGAGTGTGTGACCCGCTCTATAGCTCTGATCGTGGGATCTCCATGTATATGAGAGGCCCATCTATACGCAGATGCAGCTGTCTACTTGGACTTGCCCATCTATACACATATGTAGCTCCACACTGCAAGCACGGCCAACTTGGTGGAATCGTTGCATGCGCCAATTGGGTGATAGCAGAGAATATGGTGAGATAAGGATGGAGCTATATCCCACCTTATTAGTCTAGTGCATGGATTAGTAGAATGCATACACCATTGGCCTATCTATACTTTGACCCCGTGGGAGGGGTTAGCTTTGAACTTTTACTACTATATGGTAGCCCTCGGAATGGGATGACTTTTTGATTTTATTGTCTATTCTATTTGAAATTATAGGTAGAAAGGATGGATAAAAAGGAGTTCTTTGATTGTTTGGACTTTGGGTTTCCTCTAGGAAGTCATGACTATTATTATAGCGAATCCCTTGATTAAAAATGAGTTTCTAACATTTAAAAGTCAATCCTTTCTTGGAGTATCTGTTACTTCATTATTGTTATGAAATTAAGATATTTGGGGATTAATACAAGAAAATTTTATAAGTTTTAGTTTGTGGATAATTTTCTTGGAAGTCATGGTATAACTGAGCTCATGGGAACTTCTTTTTTTATATAACTTAGCTTTTTGGAGATCGTAACAAGAACAAGTTTCTTAGTATTTAAGAAGGAAGATTTAATGGTTTTTCCTTAATTTTATTTATTTTGAGAGTTGAGAATATATTGGGGATCCATATGGAAAGTAAGGTAGCTATATATATTTCCATTTTAGTCCTTTTTGAAAGGAAACTTCTCCTTTGTTAACTTACTTTACTATAGCATGATAATTGTGTCTCATTATTTCCCTGTATATATACATTTTTAATGAAGTATGACAATTTATTTTGAAAAAGATTCCTCTAAAGTTTAAAGAAAATAAGGTAGAGAAGAAAAATGGAGAAGAATTTCTTAAAATTTCAAAGGAAGTGGGAAGTTTTATTGATCATGATTCATTGACATTGTTATCAGAATTAGGAAAGTTCCCTTGGAGGTGATTATCAGGGAAGTTCTATGCTTATCAAGGATGCATATAAGGAATGTTTCATGTCTATTATTTAAGTTAGCTTGAAATTTATATCATAATGTTTTGTAGGAAGATTCTACATTACTCTCTTGGAAACAATTGATGAAGTCTATGCTTATAAGAATATTATTTATGGTTTCTAGAGGGCATATAATGGTTGGGGAAGGAGCCATTATACCCACCTAGGGCTTGACATGGATAGTGATTGACACACATGGTTAGGGATTGTGTCTTGGATATGAATTGAGTCAAGACATATTTTACCCTTTGCTCTATATGCAGGTTCTTGTGCATCATTTTTTGGGGTTTTTGTTTGCATGCCTAACATGATGCAATATCATGAATGGATGACGATTGATCAAAGGACAACGGGGCCTTTAATTAGGCTATATACTCCCTTGGCTATTGCACTAACATTTTATAATCCTTTTATTAAGCTATCAAATGCCAACCTGTGATTATTTTCAAATATTAAAGTGCCAAGATTTGATTATGCTAGTCTAGATAGAGTGACATGGATAACAACTGTGTGCCGACATTGAAGCGTGGCTACCACAGCTTGAATGAATTGTTCTAGCTTTCATTTAGTTGTGATGGTGCCAGGTGAGTCGGCATACCTTTCCATCGGATTTGCATTATGAAATATTTGGCGTGATTTAATGGATTCGTTGGGAAATTCGAGGAGGACTTGGTGGCGGATTATCTCTATTCTTGGTAATATAGAATGAATTAACTGGGGATCACTCTTGACTCTTTTAGCGATTTGGACATTTTACTAGTATGAATGCGAATATTTGTGTTGCCTCCCATTTTGATACTTTGTATGAAGAGGTTGGATATTAATGGACTACTCTCATTGTGTGTTTGAAAAGGGCAATGGCGTATGTTTGCATTTCGTTTACTTTAACAATGGAAATTGGCCCATTATCATAGTAGGCTAGATAGTTTGATAGGACAAACACACGCTGGTATATCCATGGTAAGATAAGAAAAATCTTACGACTAATGCCTATACTTGAGTCAACTTGATTCGGCTGGTTTAAGTTTCAGGCTTGATTGTGGCACGGGGTCTATGGGACCAGCTTCTTCCCTAGGTTGCTAGGCCATGATGCTTGGACCAGCATCAAGTTATTGGGCGCATCCATTGCCCATGATATGGAAGGTCTACGAGAAGATCCATTTCCTCTTCAGATATGTCATATTCGAGAAAAGTCTCCATATAGTAGAGAGAATCTGCATGAAAGCTCAAAGTGTTAATTCTAATATGAAGGATATTCTTTTGATACTTGGGACTGATATCCTCAACCGACTGGTCAAGAGTCTTTCACTTGATACATTCAACAAATGTGACCAGCTTCTTCCCTAGGTTGCTAGGTCGTGATGCTTGGACCAGCATCAAGTTATTAGGCGCATCCATTCCCCATGGTATGGAAGGTCTACAAGAAGATCCATTTCCTCTTCAGATATTTGATATTCTAGAAAAGTCTCCATATAGTAGAGATAATCTGCATGAAAGCTCAAAGTGTTAATTTTAATATGAAGGATATTCTTTTGATACTTGGGACTGATATCCTCAACCGACTGGACAAGAGTCTTTCACTTGATACATTCTACAAATGTCCCTGACCTACTAGTCTAAGGATTCTTCCATGACTATGGAAACTTGACCACCCTCCACCGGCTGGTTGGAGAGGGTTGATACTTGTACTTACTTTTCACTTACTAATCCAAATCCATTACCAAGGGTAATGGATAGTAAGATGATCTTGCAAAAAAATCTATATTCTACTTATTTTAATTCTATCTAGGGCAGTAATGCGACCCAATCCATTGTGATGGGTGGACTGTTGCCATCAATTGGATTGCTTATCGGACTTGCGAAAATGCAGTCGGTGGGAAACACACACACATACACACACACACACATTTTTCTAATTTTTTTTTTTCACATGCACAGGCACAGTTCTTCCTGACTCTAACCCCAAAACCACCACTTTGTTGTAAGTTGGATAGATTTTGAAAATCACCATAAAGGAAATCCATTCACACACACACACACACATACACATTATCATTTCTACACTTACCACCTAGTTTTGGAACCTCCCAAAGGATGTTAGTTCATTGATGAGCCTAGTATTAAAACTTACTTTTCTTTTTATGGGTTTCTCTTATGACTATTAACCTCTTAATAAGATTACGTTAAGTTGTTTTAATTTGGTAAAAATTTCACCCTTCATTTATATTAGGCTATACTCTTTTATTTGAAAAATTTATCAACCCCGGTCCCTTTGTTTCTACTTTAATTTGCTTCTAATTGGTATCTTCCCTCTTAAGTTCTCTTATTTCATCCCAAACCCCCCAATTTCTAATTTTTTGTCCCTCTTATGTACCTTTATTAATTCTTTCTTTTATTAGCTCTTTCTATATTTATTGTGCTTTTCTTTTTTGTTTTGCTCTTGCTTTATTGTGTTGCTCTTGCTTTATTGTTCTTTATTTATAGATAACACACACACATACTCTCACGGTGTTATGCTTTACTTGTTCTTTATTGTTCTTATATGTTCACTTGCAAAAAACCCCCCAACTAAGTGTTATGCTATACTAACCCCATAAGTGGTTTGATTACCATAATAGCCTTTGGTTGTGAGCCCTTTTTTTCATGGCTTTATTTCCCCCCCCTTGTTTTCTCTTTCACCTCCTAGACTCTAATTTATGAGCATTATTAATTTATGTGCAACCTGTATGATAAAACATGACCCCTACACGCCTTCTGACTCACACTCTCCCCATTTACACACGATCCTAATGGAAACCCTACCCCTCACACACGTGTCAATTTTCTTAACGCCTTTTTGGTTTAACTGCCTACTGCATGGATCATTTACCATTTATTTTGCTTCTTAGCCATTGTGCTCTAACACTCCTTACGGTGTTTCCTCCTCTTCTCAGGTCCGCGACTCTCTCGTGTTTTCTTCTTTACCGTAGCTACTCCCTCGGTCGCTCGCTTTAGCTTCCCTTTGTATCTTTCAGGACTACTGGTACTCTATTCCGTTGCCTCAGAACTACTAGTCTATGTTGCCTCAAAACTAAAGGTCTACATCGCTGTTCATTCAAGTACATAGCTATTTTTTTCACCGTGATACTCTTCACCATGCTCTTCTTCTTCTTTGCGCAGATCCTTTTCAGTTGACCTTACATAAATAGCTTCTCTTGTTACTTGTCCTACACAGCTGGTTGTCTTGGCTTCTCTTACGTACTGTGGCGACGACTCTCAAGCTATTACGGCCATGTGATTTTACTTCTTTCACACACTCTCTTCATCCTCTCGGCCTCTTTAGAGCAACTTCTGGTTGACCACACACAGATAGTTGTAGTTTCTCTGCTCCTACTCCTTGCTCTATTGCATGGCCAACAGCTTCATTTCCTTCACGTATGGTTGCTCGTCATGGATATTCTATGCAAGCTATCTCTTGGAAACGTTAATTACGTATACAAGCTTGGGTGCTTTGCACGTTAGTTGTCGCTATGTCTTTTCTTTGATGCTTCCATTATGGTGGTTGCAGACCCGCTCAGTTACATACATTCAAGCTTTACCTTTACGTTAGAACTCTTGTTTTGCTTAGTGACTACACATTGTTGTTCACGAGACTTGCTGGAGTTATCGGTTCACATATCTTTCATTTGTAGGCTGGCGATTCCACCTTGTAGATTTTGAATTTTTTAAAAAGTTAATTACTCTAGCCTGTTGTCGATAACCTTGGATTTTTCCTTACTTATTTCTTTTTAATTACCTTCAGTTATTTTTATACCTTTATTTTGTATTTATATATTTGTTTATAGCTAGTTAATTATAAACGCCCTTAGTGCCCTCCTTTGAGTGCCTCCCTTATTTTAATTGGCCCCCTTACTTATTAGCAACGCGTGTTTTCTTTATGCAAACTAACATTTACTTAACTAGTTTTGTTCCTAACCTTTTTTTCTGACTTGTTTTTTTCTTATTAACGTTTGATTTCTCCCTTGCTAATTTTAATTAATGGGCATTTTTTTCCATGTAATTAAGTATTTTTTTCTCTCTCTCTCTCTCACACACACACACACACAAGCATACTCATACAGGCTTATGGATCTATTTCTATTCTTCACCTTGTCTCATTCACATTAATTTTGCATTATAACATTTTTTAAAAATTAAATGTTTTTGTAAATCATTTCTTTGTCTTCTTGGCTCTCTCATTTTTCCTTACTTCCTTACAAAATTTTTTAATTAAAAAAGAAATCACTATGGCTTTCTCTAGTTAGTTATTCATGTATTTGTGATTCCTCAAAGGGTCAATTATTTATGGGTAAATAACTATTCTCAAGTAAGGGTGCGGAATACCCCCTTAAATGTTTTTTACAATAATCTTTAAAGGTGTGCACCCCCCCCCTTGGGATTTTATTTCAAGAGGATGGAATCTTTCTCGACAAAACTTCCTTCTATTTCTTACCAGTGGGTGTGGACTACCCCCTATTGGAATTTGTGCACCTTGGATGTGGTGGATGTTTCCTTGGCAATTTTTCATCTATAGATCACTAATGGGTGTGGACTACCCCCCACTTTAATTCATCCCTTGTGGATGTGCAAGAACCCTCTTTATGCTTGTTGCATTTGAACATCAGAAGTACTTTTGTGACTCATGACTCTTCTTTTAAATATTTAAAAGTCCATAAGATTTAGAATCTGTCTTTAGTTCTAAGTCTCTTTGGTATAAGCCATAACAAGCTTGGGAACACATGCATTACCTATCTTCCCGTGGACCTTGACCTTGGAGCCTAGACCACTGATGGATTCAACATTTTTGTACTAATCCTAGTCAGCAAACTCAATATAAAGAGAAATTCTTTTGCTATTTCGCCTATTAAAAGTTTTGGATTGCAATACTATCAAAAGGTACTTCAATTTAGTTTTGTTTATTTATATTTTCCAACCAGTGCTTTTTTATCCAAATGATTGAATTAATTGTATGGCTCATTTATTTATGGGATTATTAAATCTAAACACACACATTGATCTCCTAACTAGCCTTTGGTCGGGCTAGTACCATACAATTAATTCATTATCATTGGATAATTTTAAGCATGTTACATCTTTGTCTTTAGAAAAGTTCTTTTGCCAATCGTCCTATTTTCTTTTTTAAATAAAAGTTTTGGATTGCAATATTGTTAAAGGGTACTTCAATTTAGTTTTATTTATTTATTTATATATTTCCAAACCATTGCCTTCTTATCCAAATGGTGGAATTAATTATATGGCTCATTTATTGATGGGACTTTTAAATCTAAACACACACACACACACACACACACACACACACAAAATTTTCTATTTTTTTTTCGCATGTACACACACACATTCTTCCTTGGCCATTTCCCCCCCCCTTCTATATAATTTTCAATGCTTTTTTTATTTTACTATTATTATGTATTTCTTTATTCCATACCTTCATCATTATCCTTATCCTAGCTTTCAAACTTCCTTGCACATAGTGGCATGACTTAGCTATCATTATACTCTCAATAATATTTACCCCCTTGTCCCCTTAAGTAGTATGTTTTGATAATTTATTTGTTGACAAAATTTTTTTACATTTGGTTGAGGGTTATTTTAACAACCAACACCCCCCTTCTCCCTCCCTTACTTTTCCATTTACCTCCACTAATCCCTCCCTTTTTTCTCTTACAAAAAATTAGTTATAAGTTAATAACCTTATTACGTGTGCTTAACCTATTCTTTTTATATAAAAAACAAAGGGGGGTCCTTCTAATTATACCCTTACATACCTACCTACTTGTGTTAAGCTACCCTAGACTCAAAACATGATGGTTTCATCACTGGCCTTTCTTGGTTACTATTACAATACCTGACATAGGTCTTTCAGATTTACTTAAAGGAAAATTTTGATGAGGGCATCGTACTACCCTCAGCTTCCTAGCAAACCTGCTTCATGGCAACTTCATGACCCACCGATGGCATTTTAAGACTTTTTACCTTGCAACTCCTCTCTACTCTATGGAGCATCCGCTTGTTGGCTTCCCTCATGACCTCTCAACAAGCTCAGGTACTCATGGGTGTCACAACGCTTTCACGTTGGTTCCTTCATGCTCCAAGCTTACGCGATTCTCCCATACTTTGCTTGCTCTTCATAAGCAAGTGCTCTTCCTGTTCGGTTGACAATCAGCTCGATTGCAAAAGCACTTACGACTACCGGATCTACAACTGCATCGACTTACAAGCTTGGGCTAGCTTCTCACTCATGCTTATTACACTGACATGCTTGGCCACTCTTCCTATCGTGTTATTTATCTTCTTCGACCCGTCATCGTCAGTGCCTCATGGCCTTCCCTTCTTGCTCGGACTCTTTTGTTTAGCTCTTCATTCTATTGCTCGTTTTATACTCTCTTGCTCATTGTTCATCGTCTCTACGTTTGTTCTCCTGATTTTTTAGGCACTTGATCTCAGTTCGGTGGCTCCTGCTTGGCTTCTACTTTGTGAAGCTATTGGTATTGTGTGGTGCTTGCTCTAGCATTCGGTTTTACATTTGGTAAAGGATTTCTCCGACCTTCTCTCTTCTTACTGCCTTCTCTTGCCTAAGTAACTTGTTGCCAACTTAGTATTCTGATTGATAAGTCCCAAGTCGCCTATTCTCCTTCCAACTGCGTCCTCCCTTTGTTACCCTACTGGGAGCCTGGACTTTCACTGAGACTCTTCCTTACTTATTGCTTGTGCTTTCGGCTCCTCTTTGTAGCCGTTCAGCGCTTACTTACTTTGCTCCAACAACCTTTTTGTTCGGCTTCTTCACAGTTGACAACTTCTTTGATGTTGGTACACTCTCCGCATTGGCTCCTCTTCTTACTTACTTGCTACATGGTACTTGGTTGTCTTCGTGGCTCAGCTCTTTTCGGTGCCGCCTTCATTGTCATCTGCCTCCTTGCCTTCCTACATTTCCTTTTAAAAGACAGTGGTGGTAGCCTTCTTCTCTCAACTACCCCTTGAGTAGCTCATAGTGGTGGATGACGTTCCCCACAACGTGGCTTTGCCTTGATTTTGCTCACTCATCACAGGTTTTCTTAATTATCACGTCTCTCTCAAACTGCCATTTTTTTGCCTCTTTGTTCTCAACCTCCTTTTCTTGTTCTTGGTGCAATTTTCACGTTTAGTAGTTATTATATATATATATATATATATAACATATATGTGTATATGTCTTTTAATCTTCTTAAGAGTTCATTGGACTACATTTCTTTGGGTGGGGATTTTTTTACTTGCTCTCTAATTCTTCTTTAATAAGTATGATTAATATTGTTGTATTTTAAGTTATTTACTTTTATTGCAATTATGTTTTCCTCTATATATATATATATTATTTAGCCCTTTGGTGCCTTTTTAGCTTGGCCCTTTTATGTGTAGTGTTATTGTTTTTCATTTACTTTTAGTCATTGTACTTGATTCAGTTCTTCCTGTGGTTTGACTTTAGCTCTTTATTAATGTCAAGAAGTATTTTTACTTTTTGTTGGTAGACTAAATAATACCTTCTTGGTTTTTATATATGGAACCACTCTTTTAAAATGCTTTATTAGGGTGTATGTTAATTTACTTAGCTTTAGGTTATAAAAGTAAAAATTTATTTATCTCCTTTTACTCATTTTAAAAGTTTCTTAGAGCCACATCCATTTATTCTAAAGGTAAATTTTTCCATAGTAACATCTATGTTCTTATATATAATCATTGGAAACTTTGTTTGGCACTATTTGATTTCCTTTTAAATAATTGATGTATGGATTTTTTTCAGGGGATAATATTCTTTGCTAAGTTTAGCGTTTTATTAAAACATTTTAAGGCCATCTTCCTTTACTAATAAACTACATTAATTTCTAAGAAGTCTTGTTATAGATTTATGTTCAACCCTTTTTTTGTCCCATGTAATTTAGACAACTTTGTCGTAATTATTATAACATCTTCATGATTAAAAGTTTATTTGTAGATTGTCCTTATATGTTATTCATGCCCCATAATCAATTGAAATTGTAAATGTAATTGAAAATTTCTTGTAAAGAAAGAGTTGGCTTTTCCACCCCTCTAACTATAAACCCTTTTTGCTCTTTTATTTGTGTGGTTTCCCTCGTGCTCTAAGTGTCAACCCCCTTTTCTACTTAGTTTTTTTGTACCCTTAGGATGCCTTTTTATAACCCCTTTTCTCTTTTTTTTGAAAAATTATGGTTCACTAGTTCATGTTAGTAGGGACTTGGAAAAATTTAGTAAGTGCTTCCCTTAAATATTAGTTTTATAGTTGTCTATAGAGTCTCAAATAATCCTTTGTTATGCTTTGGTTCATTGTTCGATTATTCGGATGATGAATACCCTCCATTTTCAAAAGTATATTTCTAAATTCTTGAACAAGGGCGTGGACTACCGCCCTATGTTTCTTTTGTTACCTTTCATACATGAGTGCAGACTATCCCCCTTTAATTTGGTGATATGGGTTCCCTTATCGTCTCACACGCTTTGGTGGCAAGGTAATGATGGGCTTGTGACACTGATTGTACATATAACATAGTATTTGCAAAAAATTGATATTTGTGAATCTAGACGATTGTCTTTGTTCCTAGGTAAAGCAATAACATGCCAGGGAATACAGGCATTACCTGTCTACCCAATTGAAACTATGATGTTCTAACACCTAGTTTTTCTTGGATGGTGGTAGGTAAGTGGACCCTGACCTTGGAACCTGGACTACCTAATGGATTCAACACCCTTTTCCAACTTTGTATTCCTATTTCAAACTCAATATGATTATAAATTCTAAAATTTGGTAGAATTTTTGCAAACTCTCAATTTTTTGCAATTCCCAACTTAGATGTAAATATTTTTATACTTGTCTCATTTATAACTTTTTATCCAAATGGTGGAATTGATTGTATGTCTCATTTATTGATGGGACTTTTAAATCTAAACACACACACACACACACACACACACACACACACACACACATCCCCTTGGAGATCATTGTGTCCTTCACGTGGTGGTTGGTTGATGATGTGTATGCTAGAACAGTGAATACATTTATACTTAATGGAAGATGTTTTTATTTTGGCAATGATCGGATATCTGCCATGAATTTTGATTATTGGCATGCACTTAGGAAAGATACTATACATGTTTGATAATGGAAAGATATATGAATACCTAGATTATATAATGACCAACTATGCATGCTCATGGTCATGCGAGGATCATTATGAATGCCAATGACAAGTGAGATTATAGACATTTTTATTGGAATATATTGTGGTATTAAAAATACAATGAGCATGGGTTATTTATCTGACCTTGGATACCAAAGTATCCATTGGACTACCACTTGGAGCCAAGATATCCCATGGACCATTATTGGAGAGGACTAAGTACACCTGAATGGAGTTTAATGTGGAGGGTGATAGAGTGGTACTTGGAGGAGGAGATTAAATAACCATGTGCCCCCTTCCTTGTGGTGTAGGTTGGTGGATTGTGACCCTTCAAACCGATAATACACTTTACCAATATATTCAACTTTAGAAAAAAAATCCATCAGTAAAGAGGGGTAATTTTATTGGGTAAAAAATTTTAATTAAGGGGTTTTTTTAATACCCCTTGAACACACGTGATACCTAGGATTTCTTAGTGGTGCACCCCCCGAGGCTCATCTACTTACTCTATATGCACCCCTTGAGGCTCATCTACTTACTCTACATGTAATCCTAGTGGTTGTCATCATAGCTAAGTTTAAATCATCATTAAATTATTAAATTACTACCACCCTTGCACTCGGCCATCTTACTCCCTTGCACACTCCCTTGTAGTTCTTAACCTTATGGCCTTGCACACTCTCTTGCACCCACTTAATCAATCAAAATATAAGCTATATACTTTTGTCAAATGCATGCCAGCTAGGTGGCTTCATTCCCAATGGATGGGTAGACAAATTAGGTTTTAGTGTGATTGGTGATGAAATGCTCTTTCTGCTTACTTTGCATGCAATCTTGAAGGTTAATCATTATATTATTAAATTGATGCCACCCTTGTACACTCCCTTACACTCAACCATCTTACTCCCTTGCATATTTCTTTGCACACTCCCTTGCACCCAACCGTCTTGAACTTCCTATAAGCTCTATCCCCTCCTATAACTTCGGTCCCCTCTCATAATGGATCCCTCTAGATGCTACATTGAGTTCCAAAACTTGCCATCAAGCCCCTCCCCAATGGATCCCTCTAGACACACTAAGTTCCAAAACTTCCTAGCTAGCCCCTCCTAAATGTATCCATCTGACAAGCCATCCAGCCCTTCCCCAATGGATTCCTTTGGACATTTCAATCTATAAGACTCACCATCTAGCGCCTCCAATTTTGAAATTGTGAGACATAGTCCTATCCAGCTCCTCCCATCTTAAAATCATGAGACATAGTCCCATCCAAATTAAGATGAATGATTTGGTTCTCTTAACTTCACTGAGATGATAAAAATAGTGAACATGAAGGAGGTATCTAGTCTATCGTGACATAAAAGTTTTTGTCAATGGAAGGTTTTAGTAGAGATGGTGGACTCAAGGAATTGAGCTTGACACCAAAAGTTCATGCTATGTTGAAGGGGACAAGGTATTTCTTCCTTGACATGGGAGGAATTGTAAAGTAGTGGAGTAATTAAATGGATGTACGATCTCTTTATCACAGAAAATCTCTAGGACATGCTAAACAAATTGAAGAATGTAAAGAACGATAAATGGTTTAAATTGTCATTTGAGACCTATAATGTGGATTGCACCTAGTGGGAACTTGCCACAATACAACCTTTTTGCCAATGCAATAAGGAGATGAGGAAGATTTAGAGGGAAGCCACTCATGCAACATCAACAATACTATAGAAGAAGACCTCAGGGAGGGTGCAGAGGCCAAGGTGGAGTAGGTACAAGTCATGGTAGAGGAGGCAAGAGTGAAGGCCATGCAGGCACGAGAGAAAGTTGAGGCCACTGAGGTCCAAGCAAGAGGAGTTGAGAAAATTGCCGAGAAGGAAAGGAAGAGAAGAAAAGAAGCATAGAGGCAAGTCAAGTACATGCTTTAGTAGCTTGAAGAGCTAGAATAGATAAGAGGCCAATCTAGCAAAATGAAAGAACAACTTGATGCTCAAAGTGAAGAATAGGAAGCTCTTTGCCAACGACTCTACGAGATGCAAAAGGCATTGAAGATTGAGAGAGATGATTTCATAGTTCCATTGAGAAGGGACAATGCATAAACTCTACCAGTGATGCAGGAGCTACAAGAGAGCTTTAAAGCTAGGAAGAATGTAGATTAGGAAGAGAGCAAGAAGGATGAAGATGGATAGAGAAAAACCATTGAGCAGAGAGCATCTAAGGTGAACTATCGGAAAGGGAAGGGACCATATTGAAAAGAGAGAAATCAAGGTGGAGCACACGCTCAGAATGAGAATGTGCACTATTGGAAGGAGAAGGTACCATATTGGGAAGATAAGCACAATTACCCATTGGTTAGTTACAATATCACTATGAAGTAGCTTGCCATGGCTCTCCAAAATTTAGTGAGGCAATCCTCCATCCTTTCTAAGAGCCAAACTACGTTGGCAGTCTTGCAAGAAGCCTTTGGTAAAGTTGCTAAAGGATTCAAACAGGTTTGACTGTAGCTAAAAGAATCAAATAGAGCTATTGCTATTAGCAAGAGGCATTTGAAGGAGAACATCACCCTCTCAAGATGAGGCAAGAAGAAATCAAGAAATAGATTGCTCATGTAAATATGAAATTGTGATATTAATAGATTGTAATAGTTTAGGAAGAATGATATCCTCCTTTGTTGTGGGTTTATATATGTATAATCTATCATGATGACTACTAAATCCAATGGCCCTAGTGTGGCCAATCTATACATGTGTTTCTCTTTGGGTGTTTATGTATGCCACCTCTAGATACAATAGAGCTTGTCATATGCCAATTCTTAGGTCATGGAGAGACCAATGGTGCCTTCTTGTTATAACTATCTACCTACAAGAAGAGTAGCTACATGTGCATTGGCCACAAAAAGAAAGGATTTGCTTCATAAAGGGAAGATGTAGTGCCCTAATGAAGGCAAAAAGTAGCCCCTTTATGAAGGGAAGAAGAAGCCCTCGATGAAGCGAGGAGAAGACAAAGCTTGAGTCCCTTAATGAATGGAAGAAGCATAAGATCAAGCTCCCATAAGCTTGTAGACCTGATGAAGGGACATGAAAGTAGGAAGGAAAGTAATTGACTTAAAGATTTTACAATGATTTTTGAGATGTACATGTTTAATTATTAATGAAACCATTCTTCCAGAGTTCTTGTATGTTTAACAATGAGAACACAATTTTGCTATATACAAGCTATTTTTAGGATCAACTGCATCATTTTTTGTGGTTGTAAAATATAAGTGGTTTAGGACTGATTGCAACCAGTATGGTTATTGTATAAGTTAATTGATTCAGAATTAACTACAACTAGCATAGCAGTTTTAAAGTTCAGGATTTGCTAGATAAGTAAAATTCACTTTCCTTGGTTAAGTATGTGTTGAGTCTAATGATAAATTATTCAACATCATTTTATTGTGGATTGTAAACAAATTAATTGCAGAATGAGAACTACATTTTCCTATTCTATCTCAATCCTCTACTCTAAGACACCCCATGATGTGCTCATGTGTGTCTAAATCCATTTTAAAGACACTTTTGCACTTGTTTTGTGCAAGCATAGGTTGTAATTGAAACTTAGTAGATCTTAGTAGATGAGAATACACACCTCTATAGACTCTTATGTAACAACATGTAATTGTGGCCTTTCTTGGATGTTTTTGGTACTAGATACCTCTAGCTACTACATCCCACTTCTCTTGTTTCCCAATGATCCTAAAATTCTTCTCAACCTTATGTTTTTTGGTACTAGATACAATTGCTACATCCCACTTCTCATATATTGTCTCCCAATGATCCTAAAATTCTTCCTCAAACTTATGTTTGGGTTTAGTATAGTAAAACACAAAGTATGGGTCATCTTCCTTGTTCTCCTTAGAGGTATGACAACTACAAAGTTATTTGTCTCTTCTAGAGTGTTAATGAGGTCATCAAAACTCTCCTCGTATTGCAGATTATCACTATGTGTCTCTTTGGATCAATCTCCACATATAGGGAAAAAAATGGACATAGTTGCGATTGCTTCACAATTGTGAGGATAGTGATGCATGCACTATAGAAACAAGAAACATTTCTTTTTTTGAGAGAAATGTGATTGTTTGAAAATACCTATTATAAGCAGTTCCATTCGTACGAATAAACCTAGTATAAGATGGGTCCCACCTTTATTTTTTGGTATTTAGATGAATACTACCATGTCTGCCTTCCTCTTTGCCACTTCATCTACCGACTTGCCTGCTTGTATGCTTACCTTACTTGCCAGCTCACCCACCTTGTGGGGGTTAAAGGTCACTATGCCTTTACCTCGGTTATGTACAATACTCAAACACATATATAAATGAATGAAAAAGAAGATTAGGGTATTCTGCACCCACTAAAAACTTATGTGGCTCTTTGTTTCTCTCTCTCCCTCTTCCGTTTTTCTTCCATTGAGAGCACTCTCAACTGGTATCAGAGTTTGGGTGATCTAGCTGAGCGTGTGTGAATGCCTAGAAGCTCAACATTTCTGTGGGAGGATGGAGAAGCTCTGTGGGAAGCTTTATGGGTGACTTTACTTGCATCTGAGTGCACAGAGTCCTTGAAGGAACCTTTGAAAAAGTCACTTTGGTTTTGCGAAGTGGTTTTGAGAGCCTGTTAAGTGTTTTAAAAAAAAAAGTCATTTTTTTAGCTTTTCCCTATTTCGTTTGACAACAGAGACTTTGTATTAACTTGTAGAGGCAACCATTGCCTGCTTTTGGTGTCCATTTCACTTCAGGAGACCTTCATTCTTGAATTTGGGATCATTTCATTGGATTTCTGACTCACTATGTCAGTTTCAACGTTTTTCTGCCCAGGTGTTGGAACTCAAGTTTGGAGCAACCATTTGCAGATCTTGTTAAAGAGACATGTGATCGCCACTAAGCCTAGTGTGTCTAGATGAGCATAAGAACTATGGAGGCTCAAAGCACACTGAATAAGACATGAGAGGGAGATAGCAAACTATATCTCTTGCAATGTGTGTTCTCAACAATACATGATAGGACTCTTATATAGAGAGTTCCCTTTGAATAGTCAACATCTGTGGGATCCTCTGATCTACATCTCTCCTTGTGGATATCCTCAATCTACATCATGTAGTCCACATCCTAGCCTTCAATCTATGTGCACATGGCACCATATCTCAACACCTCCCCTTGGTGTCATGATCCATTGGCTACTACAAAGTGGTCAGATGTGAGTTACAAATCAGTGCTTACATTGCTACTTAAGGTGGTCAAGTGTGGCTTTTACATGTCAATACCTCCCCTGGATGCTTTCATAGCTACTCTCAGGTGGCCAGGTTTGATTTACAAACATGTGGGCTAAAGGTGGCAAGGTTTTTGCTTCTCAATGCTTGATGTCGATGGCGTTCACTTCTTTGTTTGATGTAGCTTGATGCATGATGCTTTGTTCTTCCATGTGCCTTGATGCTTTATTGTGGATGCCATGCTTTGTGCTATGGTCATCTCATGCACTTGTGCTTTTGGCATGTTTATGACAATGATGTGTGCATGCATGCTTTGATTTATCATTTGTTGCAAAGGTCTTACCAATTGATTTCTTTCAATATTGGCAATGTCTAATTGCTAACAATGATTCTAATCTGACAGACATGTAGAGCTTGAAAAGACGATCACTTTTTCTTTTTGGAGCATGTCCAAATTCTTCTTGGATTGGAAGTTACAGCTTGTCAAAGTTTGATCAAGAAGAGGAGCAATTGATGATGTGGTAGAGGCTATTCATATGTAGCTTACAAGCTATTCTTGGCAAGGGGTGATTGTTGAGGTGGCCCTGTGCCATGAGGCTAAGAAACTTAACTATGGTCCAAGTAAGTGAACCTAACCCCACTAACTTAACCACCCCTAGCCATGGCTTAGTGTGGGTTGAGTTGCCATGTGTTAACCTTACCTCCAAGGGTTTACTTGACTAACCCTAGTTAAATCTGATCTGCCGTGTGTCAATTAACGGTGACCTTAGCAAGAATGAAAGTGAGGTCTGTTCTGATCTGTAGGGACGATGGCAGTGTGGACACAGTCCCAACGAGCTAGATGAGGAAGACGAAGGTATCATGCGTCTCCTTGCAATGCTACTAGCAAACTATGGATGGCCTCGAAACTTTCATCTTATTGTACAAAGCTCCATTGTTTGATGTTGGAGCGCTATGTTGTTGTGTGTTGCGGATGCTTTGTGAGGCATTCCAGAAGAGGTAGAGCAGACGGTGGAGCTGGTTTGATAGGTCATGGGCATTATTTATTGCAGGGTTCGGGGCTGATGCTGAGAGCTCTTACAAGGCTCGATGGAGATCGCAGCTAGTGGAGCGGCTGTTGATGCTGGTATGAGCTAGATGCATTAAAGGCCAAGTTGCATGAGGCCTTTGATATGAAGAAGGTGTATGTTACAAAAGTATCTCAACAATACATGATAGGCCTCTTATATAGAGAGTGCCCTTTGAATAGTCAACATCTGTGGGATCCTTTGATCCACATCTCTCCTTGTGGATATCCTCAATTTACATCATCCACATCCTAGGGTGGCTACTTTAATACATTCCTTAGCTGATACCTTAGCCTTCAATCTATGTGCACATGGCACCATATCTCAATAGATTTGTCAGTTTCGTGGACTCAAGAGGTCGTAAAACTTCTATGTTGCTCATCATTCGCACTCCGGTGGAGTTTACAAACAATTCAGTTTCCAAAAACGTTTTTCAATTTGTGTGTTGGACCCAGTGATTGGGACCATGATTTCCAAATCCATCTATCCCATTGCGTTTCGGATGCCTAAAAACCCCTATCTGTCAGTTCTTACATGATTCGGTGGAGTATTTTTAGAGTTATAGATCTCTGTGTATTTGATTTTGTCTCTCTGTTATGCATTTTTCATTCTAAGGTTTTGAAACCTTAGATTTATGCTACATGGCAGTGGATAAGTGTTAACACCCATTTCTCACTCATCGGTTGGGATTTTGGAGTTCCAGCAGAAGAGAGATATTTATAGATCGTCTTGCTGATTCTGATTATGCAATGGCACCCATATTTTGAGGCATCTCAGGTTCTATTTTTAGTAGCGATCATTACTGTGGGACCCTAATTTCTTGAGCATACCTTATGCAAATCACTCTGGTTGCAGTTTGAGCTATGTGCGCTCATTTGTGGTGTGCATTGGGTTGTAGTGGATGATTTATAGGCCATTTGGATGCATTGCGATCCTTATTGGATGTGCTGATAGGTCCAGATTGCCTTGTGGGATGCTATTTTTTATGGATGCTTTGCACATGGATGCTATTTTATGTTGAGGGACAGCTTTGACACATTGTAGTTGATGCACTGATAGTGAAATGCTCTCTTGGATGAGATATTGTTAATGCATATGCCCATGGACAGTGTTTATGCTTGAGCCATTTGGCACTTATTGGCATTTTGGATTGCCATTGCAGTTGGCATTTTCTTTTGGGCCAGATTTGCTCATATGGATGTATAGTACATACACATGAGTCAGCTGTATCTTTTGATGCTTTGAGCTTTGAGTTTTGGTGATATTTCACTCTATTGTGGCATACACATTTGGGTGCACCTGGTATTTGGTGTGATTCTCTCTTGTAGGCACTAGCATTTGGGATTTTGCTTTATTTGCATCATGGCATCCTCTTCCATGTCTGAAAAGGAGTTTTTTAGCATTAAAAATTTTGATGGGACAAACTTTTCTTTGTGGAAAGAACAGATAAGGGACGTGCTTATTCAAAAGAAGCAGATAAAAGCCTTGCAAGGGATTGCAACTAAGCCTGCAGCTATGTCCATAGATGAATGGAATAAGTTGGATGCATTGGCAAAGTCTACCATTAGACTTCATCTTGGGGAGACAGTTTATTTCACAGTAGTCACTGAAAAGACTATGGAAGCTTTATGGAAAAAGCTGTGTGCTACATATGAGAAAGAGACTGCCTCAAACAAAGTCTATCTCATGAAGAGATTGTTTGAGCTGCACATGAAGGAGGGAGTATCCATAGCTTTGCACTTGAATGAATTTAATATCATTTTCAGTCAGCTTCAAGCTCAAAAGCTGAATTTCGATGCGAGAATGAGGGAAATATTTCTCTTATGCTCATTACCATCCTCATGGGATACTTTTCATACTACTATTAGTAACTCTGCAACTCTGCACCTGGTGGAGTATTGAACTTTGATGATGTGGTTGGTAGCTTATCGGCCGAGGAGATTAGACAAAAGTCAATGGAAGGCAATAAGCAGGATGCAGCCTTAAATGTACAAAGGGGCAGATCACAGTCCAAGGGGAAGTTTCAAGAAAGAGGGAAGTCTCATAGCAAGTCCAGGGCACAGAACATTGAGTGTCACTATTGTGGCAAGAAGGGCCACATGAAAAAGGATTGCTACAAGCTTAAAAGAGAGCAAAAGGATAAGAAAAAGAATGCAAATTGGGGTGCAAATCAAAAGGAAGAGAATCCAAGGGAAGACAAAGTAAAAGTGAAGATTGAGAAAATCAATGCAATCACACATGATAGTGACAATGACATTCTCTTCATGTCTAGTTTATCTGCAGAGTTGCTTATCACTTCAGATGATGCATATTCCTAGGATTGGATTTTGGATTCTGGTTCTTCATTCCATGTTACTCCCCATAGGGAATAGTTCTCCACTTATGACAATGGAAAGACAGGTTGTGTGCATCTTGGAAATGACTATGCATGTGACATAGTGGGAGTAGGTGACATAAAGTTTTCTTTTGCAAATGGGTCTACATTTATTTTGAAAAATGTGAGACATGCCTAAGCTGACCAAGAGTCTTATTTCAATGGGTCAGCTAGATGATGCTGGTTTTTAGACCATCTTTGGTTCTAGGAGTTGGAAAATTTAGAAGGGCTCTATGCTTTTGGCCAAGGGTGCCAAGTGTGGGACTTTGTATCCCTTGCATGTATCAGGGGTGTTTGATCACGTTGTTGCAATAACCGAGCAGCCAAGCACTTCTTTATGGCATTGCCGGTTGGGTCATATGAGCCAAAATGGGATGAAACTCTTATGCCATTTGGGTTATGTACCGCATTTAAGTTTCTCTAATTTTGAAATTTGTGAGCACTGTCTCTATGGGAAGCAGACTAAATCAACCCATAAAAGAAGGGAAAAGAAAGAGTTTGAAAATCTTTATTTGATGCATTCAGACATATGTGGTCCCATGCCTACACGGTCATTAGGCGGGGCTGAATACTATGTGACATTCATTAATGATGCAACTAGGAAAGTGTGGGCTTATGCTATAGCTCGGAAGAGTGATGTTTTCCAGGTATTTTAGAAATGGCTGGCCTTGGTTAGAATCAATCAAGTAGAATGCTTAAATGCCTATGGACTAAAAATGGTGGAGAGTATCTCTCTCATGACTTTCAGCATTTTTGTGATACATGTGGGATTAAAGAGGGAGCTCATATCCCCTCATACTCTAGAGCAAAATCTAGTTGCAGAAAAGATGAACCGTACCATTCAAGAAAGGTTGCAATGCATGCTTTCCAATGCAATTCTTTCTGGTGGTTTTTGGGTTGAGGCAATGAAGACTGTAGTGCATGTGATCAATAGATCACCTAGTAAGAGTTTGGATGGTGGTATTCCTGCAGAGGCATAGAGTGGCAAGAAGCCCTCTTACTCTCATTTGTGTATATTTGGTTGCAAGGCATTTGCACATGTGCCAAAAGAGCTTCGAAAGAAGCTAGATCCTAGGTCTAGGAAATGCATCTTTCTGGGTTATCATGAAAGTGGAGAGATGGGCTATCGTCTCTGGGATCTAGAAGCAAAGAAGATCATACACAGCCATGATGTAGCCTTCAATGAGAAGAAGATGCATAAGGCACCCATGAGGGATGTAGAAATGAGGAGAATCACTTTCCAAGACATGAACCCACTTGCATATGTTGATAGACAGCAAGCTGTCCATGCATCAAATGTGCAAGAAATGGTACCACCAAGTACTCCCGCAGGTATACAATCAAGGGTAGATGATGGATCATCTATTGGTGGAAATGATGAGCCAAATGTGGCTGATATGCAGGTGGGACAACAAGCTGAAATGCCCTTGAGAAGATCATCTAGAGTGTCTAGACCACCTGATAGGTTTGTTCCAGGGGTAGACTATGTGATGCTTACTGATTGTGGGGAGCCTTCTTGCTACAGAGAGGCTATGATGTGCGAGGATCAACGCAAGTGGGAGTATGCTATGCAATCAAAGATGAGTTCACTCATGAAGAATAAGACTTGGGACTTGGTTTCTTTGCCACATGGAAAGAAACCATTGCCATGTAAATGGGTCTACAAGATGAAGGTCATAGGTGATGATGTGCCTAGGTATAAGGCTCGTTTGGTCGCTAAAGGGTTCAAGAGAAGGGTGTGGACTTTGATGAGATATTCTCTCCTATTGTGAAGATGACCACACTTAGATGCATGCTTGGACTACTGGTAGCAGAGGATATGGAGCTTATGCAGATGGATGTCAAGACAGCTTTCTTGCATGGGGATCTGCATGAGGAAATTTACATGGTGCAGCCGCAAGGCTTTGAAGAAAAGGGTAAAGATCATTTAGTTTGCAAGCTGAAGAAGAGTCTCTATGCTCTTAAGCAAATGCCTAGAGAATGGTATCAGAAGTTTGATGCATTCATTTGGTCCTAGGGTTTTAGAAGGAGTGAAATTGATCACTGCCTCTACAATTAAAGGGCTAAGGATAATAGCCTGATACTCCTGGCACTATATGTGCAACGTTTCAATATGGAGGGATGGAGGGGGAGAAGTCACTGAGTACTCCATTGCCTCCATATGTGAAGCTGAGTCATACAGATAGTCCCAAATCAGATGAGGAGAGGGCCATGATGGCCAAGGTTCCTTATGCATCAGCGGTTGGGAGTCTTATGTATGCTATGATAGCTACTAGACTAGACACTGCATTTGCAGTGGGAGTTGTTAGGGAGTTAAGTGCATCATGAGGTACATGAAGGGTACCAAGTATATGTGCATCTGCTTTGGTAGAGGAGACATGCGTGTACTTGGGTACATAGATTCAGACTATGCAGGGCATGTGGATAGTAGGAGATCCACTTCTACTTAAGTGTTCACCTTTGCAGGGGGTGCAGTGTCGTGGATGTCTCACGCACAGAAGTGCATTGCTTTGTATACCATAGAGGTAGAGTATGTTGTAGCCACAGAGGGTTGCAAGGAGGCTATATGGCTTGATCGGCTAGTGGGAGATTTGGGGATTCATACAAGTGTACTGACATTGCATAGTGATTCCATGTGTGCTATTCAGCTAGCACGGAATCTGGTCTTCAATGCAAAGACCAAACACATTGAGGTCAGGTACCATTTCATCAGGCAGGTACTTGAGGACAAGCGCATAGAGCTTGTCAAGATTCATATAGATGATAACCCTGCAGATATGCTGATGAAGAGTCTACCTAGTCAACGGTTTGAGTATTGTCGTGTATTGATGGGCTGGATAGTATGCTCATTGGTTGTTCTCCCTTAAAAGCACATTGTCCTTTAAGTGGAAGGTTGTGGGGGTTAAAGGTCACTGTGCCTTTACCCCAATTATGTACAATACTAAAACACATATATAAATGAATGAAAAAGAAGATTAGGGTGTTTTGCACCCACCAAAAACTTGTGTGGCTCTCTGTTTCTCTCTCTCCCTCTTCCGTTCTGCTTCCGTTGAGAGCACTCTCACACCTATCCATAGGTAACCTCTTCTCTCTTGTTTGAGACTCGCACTCATCTCTCTTGTGAGAGTTGTGTGATGTAGTCTTTTTTTTAATATTAATGTTTGTTTGTTTTGTGTTTGAGACTGGCACTCATTTCTCTTGCAAGAGTTGTGTGTTGTAGTTTCAATTTTAATATTAAAATTTGTTTTTTATTTGAGGTTGACACTCATCTCTCTTGAGAGAGATGTTGTTTTATATATTAATTTTTGTTTTATTTTGTGTTTGAGACTAGCATTCATCTCTCTTGCAAGAGCTATGTGTTGCAGTTTCAAGTTCAATATTAAAATTTGTTTTTTATCTAAGGCTAGTACTCATCTCTCTTGAGAGAGTTGTGTGCTTGTGTATCAGTTTTGATATTCATTTTTGTTTTAGGATTGTTTAGAATGGCACTCATCTCTCTATTAAAATTTCAAGAGTTGTGTAATGCAGTCAATTTAGAGATGTTTTCATAGACAATCATTCTGGCACTCATCTCTCTCTTGAGAGTTTTGTGATGCAGGCAAAGTTTAACACCATGCAATGTGCTCATAGGCACTTAGTCTGGCACTCAATTGTCCCTTGTTGATAGTTGTGTGTTGCAGTCAAAGTCTAGTGTAAGATGTGGAAAAATGGTTAGTCAGTGTTACACTCTCATGAATGATAAGATCTCGTTTTTTTTTGGGTGATTTGATTTATTGTTACATGAGTTGAGTTGGGTTTAGAGGTTGTACCTAGGTCATTTTTAGAATTGCTTGCATTGTTAATTGTCATTGTTTGCATTGTTTTTATCATACTTGGCACTAAATTCTTTTTTGAATTGTGTGTTGCAGCTTGTTATACTAGATGGCTCATGCGGGTGAGAAGAGAAAGGCTCGACATCCTGATCTCAATCGAGCTCAAAAGAAGGTGCTAAAAGAAGGAGCTCAATTGAGCTCAGAAGAAGGTGCTAAAAGAAGGAGCTCAGAAGAAGGTGCTAAAAAATGAGAATGTGCAATTCTTAATGAATGTCGATCAGCACATCATTGAGACTGCTTTCAACAATGGTGAAACTAGCATGAAAAATCTTGGTAGGACCATGGCAGCAGCAGGAGTGAGGGCCCTGGATGAAATCTTTCCAAATATTTTTCCAATAGAGTCTATAGAACAATTCATACACTAATTTACCTTAGAGAGTCGACGATGTCTTGGTCAAATAGATCGAGACATCACCTCTTGTGACACAAAGTGGGAGGGTTCCACTATAGAAGCTAGAGTTGCATATATAAAGAACGCGTGGAAAGGCTTCAAAGGAAAAGGAGTGACCTCATCCTCCATTCCATTAATGCACTCATGCCCCCAAGTATCATTACTATTGCATCCCCCATAGCCACAAGCAGCGCTATAGCCACGCCACCCACAAGCACCACTGTAGCCATGCCACCCACAAGCACCAATGCATCCACCACAACCCATCTTCCCATGTATCCTTTTCCTCAAAGTTCTTCATTTATGCAGTCCCTTGTATCCGACTCCATCATATCCATACTCACAAGAGATTCCGTCACTTGTTGCACATCTCCCATCACATTCACATCCCAATTTTCCAACTTCTTTTGCACGTCCATTTGTGCCTCCTACCGCATGCGCTGATCAATTTCCCTCTCCTTCATACTTGCCTAGACCAAGAATAACTCTAGTACCAACACACCAAGATAACCCTGCCACACATGTTGATAGATTTTCCTCTCCATCATACTTGCCTTTATGCTCACTGCCACCAGCACCACCAACAACACTAACACCACATGGCCATGATGAACGTGCATAGGTGGCAATGCCTTAGTGATCCACATTACTTTAATGATGAGATATTTGATTCATACCCAATGTAGCTATGGGCACAGGAATCTGTGGATATGTCAGTACGTGCAATATTCTCATCAACACATTTGATCCACATATGATTTATGCCTGCAAGGTGTTGAAACACTCTAAGTAAGTAGAAGATTTGAAGGCAAAAGCCTTGGAGGAAGCCATATGACTAGGCAATGTCGTACATCCAAGCATCATCTGAGCTATAGGTCTAATATATGTTGATAATCCAATGATAATATCTTTGTTTTGGAATGGAAATCATTTGGAAAGATGGATGACCTATCTTGGACATGAAGAAAAGCAACCATCTTTGGTGGGACACAAAGATAATGCGAAAATGCATGCTAGAGCTCCACAGGTCCATCAACATATTTTTTATATTTAAGTGCACTTGTATGCACTGTTCATTACATGCACCAAAACAATGTCCTGCATAAGGATTTGCATGCGCAAAACATTATTCTACATTTCTCCGAGTCATCCAAAGAAGTGTATGTGGGCATTTGTGATTGGGAAATGCTGACACCAACAAGCACTAACAAGCATTATCCAGCATTACAGAGTAATAGTCCCACCACTATGCAGACCTCCCATTAGAGATTCCATCATATAGCTCTGGAGTGCATTTGCAAGAACCCCCCACCTTTCGACATTGCACAAGATGTGTATGCAATGTCCCACCATATTTTGAAGATTATGGACATTTGCATACCATCTACTTTTTTTGGAGCCGTTGAAGTTTTAATCGAGCGACTATGACAACTTTTAGTCCAAGGAAAGTTTGCACGACCAAACAATCATCCAAGAACTGTAGAATTTTGTGGTGTTTTTGGTATTGTTGCAAGATGTGGCATACAAATCAGTCCCCACCAAGGACTTAGACCAACAAATGACTGAGTCTCTTATACAATTTGTAACAACTATTTTGGGACATGATTACTCGTAACATGATTATTTTTGTATATCAGTGAGTCCCAAGCCCATGATTCAATGTGATATTATTTAAATATTGTTTGTAAATTTGAAATTCAAGCTGGTAATATTTAATGCGATATTGTTTAAATATTGAATGTATAATTAAAATTCAAGTTGAGAAGATTTGATGTGATAAGTGTCATGCTGATACGATTGCATGCCATTTTTTAGGTTAAATATGAGCATGGAGGGAGAGAATGTTCTCCCATAGGATCCTCCCCAACCACAAGCACAACCAGAGGATTCTCCAAATCCGCGAGGATACTCCCCTTCCACAAGTAGATTTTGTGTCTCAAGAGGCTGATTTGGTTGACCAACTGAATCACACGGAGGCTCAATTGATCCTTAATGCCCAAAGAGAGATGCTAGGAAGGGAGGGATTGGGTGTTTTTGCCACTAATTGTGGATGCCGACACCATGCAAGGTGACCCACTCTCTCTTAGACAAGTGGCCAGGCTTTGTCCATTGGAGTTCATAAGAAACACCTTGTTTCTTTGAACTAGAAATGCTAGAAGCAATTATGCACAGTCTAAGTTGTCTGACCTATGGCACAAGACTCTTGCACACATCTTCTCCAGTGGTTTATAGAGGTGGAAGTCAACATGCCCAACAACCAGCAGATTACCATCTTCTTCATGGTATGTCTACGATCTCTTGCATCATCGACGTGTAGATTTGAATGACAAGCATTACTTGTCAGGAACAAGAAAGGGATGTCTTGCCGAGTGCAAGTGAGCAAGAACATAGAATAGAGAGTTGGCATCTTAGAGGCCTCACGTGCTAACTCCCCAAGCACATAGTGACCACATTGACCTAGTGACTGATACCATACCTCTTCTTCAGCATGGTGTTATTGTCGAGGAGTTACAAGCTCGCATTATATCATAGACCAAAGAGATTGAGGACTTGCGAGCACAAAGTTCACTGGAGGCTGAACTTGCACACTATAGAGGTGCTCTTGGGGACTTAGCTACCATTGAAAATGTTGATACATTTTATTTTGAGGACATGTCCAATCTATATTCTCAGGGTGTAGGACCAAGTACTCAGGGTATGATAGATGTGGGACCTAGCACATTTGTCCCTTGAGATGATTTAATGCAATTGTACTAGTTTAATCGATTATGATCTTCATATGTTATGATGAACCAATTGTACTACATATGTAATTTTGTAAAGTTGATCTTAAAATATATCGAAGTAGATTATGTAGAGTTGATCTTGAAATATATCGAAGTGGATTATGTGGATTTTGTAAAGTTGATCTTGAAATATATTGAAGTGGATTATGTCATGTACACTCATGTCACTGAGCTAACATTGATGTAGTGCACATAATAGCTTATGGATTGAAAATATAAACTTTGATTGCACATATATGATTGTTCTCCCCTTTTTCTCGAAGATGCATCGACCATGTTGGGTTGAAAGTATTTGCAAGTCACAAGGTTGGCTCTAGCTATTATGTATACTAGATCATCCATAAAATGAATAAGTCTAACGTAAACAACACAACTCCAAAACATCATTTAAAGTAACCTACAAGTCATTAGCTTCATGCCAAAATACAAGAGTTCATCCCTTCGCTTTAAAGTACAAAATTAGATAGGATCGATATGAGTGTATGCACTTTTCCATCACTCAACATATTCTCTTATCCATCCCCTCACGTGCAACATACCAACCTAAATATTTAGAGCTTCATCCCTTTGCTTTCAAGGATAAAATGAGACAAGATGGATATGAGCATATGCGTTGTTCCATCACTTAACATATTCTATTCATCCCCTCATGTGCAACATACCAATCTACATAATCTCCTCTAGTGGCATTAATGGAAGATGTTTAGATCAGATATTTAAAAAATTTCATTTATAAATCCCCTAACTACCAAATCCAAGCTAACCTTATCCACCAATCCCTATTAAGTAATACCTCACAAAATTAGAAACTCCTCAAAATTAATGCTTTTGTACTCTTTTTGAAACTATACTGTATGAAAAGAGACAGGTGAAGAAAAATAGCCTTTTCATGAGTTCTTGTTGCAATTCGGTCTATTCTTCAACCTCATACAAGAGAAGCTCTTATTATGACCCTAGCTTTACAATAGCACCTCTTACATGAGGCTAGCCTTCGTGACGAGTTGCAACAAAAGCTCATTGAAAGAGCCATTTTTATCCACCCGTATCTTTTCATATATTATACTTTTACAAAAAATACAAAAGACTTAAGTTTGAATCGCTCCATTGCTTAGGATACACTACTTAACAGGGATGAAAGATAAGGTTTAGGGTAGATCTTATAGAATCATGCAAATGGACAAATTAAAAGTTAATAATAATCGATAAAAATATTTCATCATTAATATTTCCAGAGGAAATACTAAAATCCTAACAAGGAACCTCTGTGAACTGCTACATCTAATTGGACCACAGTGTTGGTGTCTTGTTTTTTAAACCTCTAAAACATACTATGTGGATACTATAACTATCTTCACTCATACATTCACATCGGGTTGATCATGTCATGCTCCATAAACATAAGATTCCTAACCATTTATTCACATTCTATTGAAACATACAAATTACAAAACATTCATTCACATACTATCGAAAGAAATAAAAAATATTCATTCAAAAGAAAGTGTAAGAATGTGAATACTAAAAAGTTCGTGCACATAAAATCAAAAGAATACATATATATTCTTTCAACAATAAGTGTAAGAACTCAAATTCATGGAGTGTAAATTGCAAAAAATTCATTCACATTCAATTGAAAGAATAAATATATTCATTCAAGAGTAAGTGAAAGAATGTTACTTAAAAGTTCATGCACATAAAATCAAAAGAATACATATATATTCTTTCAATAATAAGTATAAGAACTCAAATTCATGGAGTGAAAATTGCAAAAAATCCATTCACATTCAATTGAAGGAAATAATATATTCAAGAGTAACTGAAAGAATGTAACTTTATCAGATGAAAGAATACAAATTATAAAATAATCATTCACATACTATTGAAAGAATATAAAATATTTATTCAAAAGCAAGTATAAGAATGAAAATACTTAAAAGTTCATGCACATGAAATCGAAAGAATACATACATATTCTTTCAATAATAAGTGTAAGAATTGATAACTTAAGATTAAAAATTAATCATGTATGTAAGAATAAAACTATATCACCAACATTAAAAATAAATAAATTTTAAACTAAAATAAATAATAGTTTTATAGATTCTAGGAACACATATACATGAGATCCAAATATTTTTATCAAACAAGAAAAACAAATTACAAATTACAATTTGGAAATCTTAGAAAATCCAAAGAACTCTAAACTCTGATTAGAAGCACAGATTTACATTCTCATAAGAGATCTTACGATCTCATAAGAGATTATTAAAGAACTTAGACAAACAAAATAAACTCCATACACAATCAAATCACATAAAACAAACTCCATTTAACATAACAATAATCACAATTCACAAAAGAAATCTTAGAATCTCAAAAGGGAGATCCTAAGAATTCACACAAATAAACTCATTCACAAAAGAGATCTTAGAATCTCAAAAGAGAGATCCTAAGAACTCACATAAACAAACTTTATTTTGATTAAGACAGTTAAGATTTCTTCTTTTGTTTTTCTTCTTTGATATCTTCTACTCTGTTAGAGAACCAAGGGCGATCCTGACCAATGTTGAAAATGTTGGAATAGTTTAGGTAGTTGTTTCTCCCTACTATCAACCTTGTATAATTTTTCTAGGTATTATGAGCTTATAAGGTCACTGTCTTGCTACAATTTCATTCATTTTCATCTGATTGTCAAGCTTGACATTTGAAGCTTCTTGATCATCACACAGTGGTGAATTTTGTTGTTGAGGAATCCAAGAATTGCATATTATATGGGCAGATTTTGCCAATGGAGGATCTCAATGCCAATGGAGCAGGGGGGCTAGAAGCTTCAAAAGAGGAAAAGAAGAATTCTCAATTGCTAGAACCCTTTGCTATCTAAAGGTGCTTTGAACAGAAGCTGTGCATGTAAATGGAAAAAGCACCTTGTTGCTTAAAGTAAAGGGAAAAACACAAAATCCATTGAACTCATATAAGATGCTTGCAATCCCTTTCACGGCAATGCTTTAGTGCAAAGTTGTTGTGGTTACATTTACATGCAAGTGGCCTCTCTTTTAGAGGGCTCAATGGTCAATCAAAAGACAGCTTAAAGAGGTCATCAGAGCTAGAAAAGAGGCCATGTTACTGTAATTGCACTGTGTTTAATAACTGTGTTTAATACACACATTTACATGGACAACTTCTATTCAAAGCACCTTTAGATAGAAAAGGCTATGAAAAAGTCATGCAAGAGTGCTAGAGATATTTCGCCATCGAGGATCTTGTCGATCCAGCCAAAGGGGAGTCTCCATGAAGAAGGCTAGCACAACATTCCAACCCTTGAGGCAAGGATTCCACATGCACTATAGAAGCTACAAAGCTTTATTTAAAAAGCCAAATATCTCTTCCATTTCAAATTGGATGAAGACTCTAGGGGCACAAGTGAGGAGAAGCTGTAGTCTATACAAATACAAGTGTAATGACCTTAGTGATCTCATGAAGTTATGAAAAGTGTCAAAACTCCAAAGGAAAATCGAGGTCCAAGTGTCCGCTTCCTAGTTGCTACAACAAAGGAGAGAATTCTCTACTCTTCATTTATAAGATGGAACAATTGCATCTCTGATGGAGGTATATAACTTTCAACTCCAACTCCAACTCCAACCCCACCTCCAACCCGTCCTACCCAAATACCTCTAGCTGATGATCAACTGCTAGCCTTCAATCTTGCAACTCCGTCAAATGGGCTCTTGCCTCCATCTCATTAGCCTCTAGCCTCCACTCTTGCAACCACCCGTCAACCATCAAATAGCCTTTTTAAGATGAATTAAGAATTAAGAAAATCTTGGACAATGGAGCCACATGGATTTCTAGGCCTCTAGGCTTTCTCAACTATGTGGTTAGATCTAGTACCTCTAAAGGCACTTCAATTGTGTAATGTTAGTTGCGTGGTCAGACATGTAAAGGTGCAGCTTTAATTGTGTACATGTATACTAGGAATGCAAAGTGCTATGTGTTGAATCCAATATACAAAGTACTATGTTCATAATGTAAAGTGCTATGTTCCCAAGGAAGGCCATGTTCCTTAGTCCTACAAATTTTGGAGAGGAGGCATGCCAACTCCCCCCCACACCATGACATTATGTGTTGATACAAAGTGCTATGTCTTGAATGGAAAATGCTATGCCACCATATGATAAATTCAAAGTGTTATTATATTATTGAATTCAACAAGACATAATCTCATTTTCAACATTCGATTTCAAGCTTACTTCTTGTAATTGTGACAAGTGCTATGTGCCACATAATGTTCCCACAGAAGAGCATGTTCCTTGGTCTTATAATTTTTGGAGAGAAAGCATGCCAAATTTCTTTCCACACAAACATGTGGTTATTTGTTGAGCACAAAGTGCTATGTGCTAAATGCAAAATGCTATGTGATGAATTCAGAATGCAAAGTGCTATGTGATGAATTCAAAATGCTATTCAATCATAGCTGCTTGCCCAGATTTACTTTTGTTTGATCATTCAACATGAGCATGTTCAGACCTCCTCAATTTCATAGAAACAATGTTTTTTTCCCTCATTTTGTTGGATAGACATGTTGCTTCACCTTCACACCACAATGTGAGCAATTGTCATGAAGGCACTGCCACTCAGAGTCTCCCTTTGGATAGAGCACTAGCTCCCACATAGAGTTTAGGCTGCCAAACTTGGTCTCCCTTGCAACATGATGAGGATCTACAAAGTGAGCATTTATTTGAAAGACATGGGTTTCTATCTCCATGAAGCAATGCTCTAGAATGACTTCATCTCAAGTCATTCAAAGCATGTTGAGCCAGGTCAAAGTCGATATGTGTTTTGTGACAACACACATTCCTGTCTTTGAGTTTCTAGACATATCCCTTGCCCAATTGAAAGGTTAGGGTAATGTTAGGATCATAAAGTCTATTTGCTCATCCAACATGTGATAAATAAAAATTCAAGCATGAAAAACTATAATAACATGCTGTTCAAACCACTGGGCTAGTTTTGAGCATAAATTAAGCTATTAATTAACGTGTAACTATTAGGAACTCTCACATAGTGGACTATGGAGCAACTCTACATGGTATAGTAGCTACAATGTGCAATAATGGTGGACAGCCAAGCTAAAAGAGCACTCGTAGGAGCCCAATTTCCGAGCCCACATGGATCCTTTGGCCCCAGGCCCAAATGCTTGAGGTTAGAACACTAGTAAATCTGGCAAAAACTTGGCAACATTTAACCAAGGCCTAGGAGAAACACATTGAACGATTGGCCTTGATCCTCCAATCATGCTACAAAAAGGTGGTGGTTCTTTAGAACAACCAAGGAGAACCAAATGATGCAGATATTGGTAGTACTACAATGATCAATACCAGTTTTGTCCTATCCATCTAGTCTACCATAGTGATGTTTTGGACCAAACAATGGAGGAGAAGGCACGCGGAGCACCCTACCAAATGGCACTAGGCTTCTACCATGATACATGTTGAGTAGCTAGAAACTGCTAACTACAAAAGGTTGTGGCCAAATGAAAGGAACAAATTGCAACAGTGCACCAATTGCCATGGGTTCCCTCAACATGTTGGTAGACTCAGATTGAGGACCATAAAAAATAGACCTAGTAGACCGAATCTTAAAAGAGTAGTGGGACACCCTGTGGTAGGAAAAAGATGTGGCTCTCGACAATTGTCCGCCTTAAAGATGATCTACAGGAAAGAGCACAAAGAAAATCAAGAAAACAAAGCATCTCAGAGATGGTCAAAGTCTTATGCACCCAAATTTGTAGAGATTCCCTCAACATGATGGTAGATTTAGACAAAGGACCATTGACAAAAGATTGAATGGCCTGCATCTTAAAGAGTAGTGGGCCACTCTACTGTAGGCAAAAGATGTGGCTCTCGACCAACTGGTAGCCTTAAAGATGATCTATAGGGAAGAGCACAAAGAAAATCAAGAAATGGTTAATAAATAGTTACTAGAGAACCAAAGCCTCTTAAAAATGGTCAGAGTCTTATGCACCCAAAATTCGTAGAAACTAGCGACTGTTGCTGCCTGATGCTCTCCCTAGTCTAGACATTTTGCCTTGAGCTCTGACTTCGATGAGGTGCGAAATTGTGCATCTGCAACTTTGCCTCCCTTGGATCAACCTTGACCTTGCTCTGATAGCGATCAACACCATGGGGAAAGTGTCAATCTGATAGTAGAGAAGATGTAGCTACAGGTGGAGTTACTTGAATTGCAGAGTAGCATGGGACTTTTCCTGCGATTGGGCCAACCTTGTGTGTAATAGGTGTTAGACACATAGCGCCAACTGGGCCATCATCTCCATGCAATTTAGCAAGCATGCCTAGGCAACTAGTGTTGTTCCATTCTATTGGTTGCAACCTTAATACCACAAGTTTCATGGTACAAAAACATCTTTGACTTAATTCAACATTGGGGTCTAAAATCAAAACCCTTTTCCCCAACATCCACCTCTACTACCTCCATCTCTTCCCATGGTTCTTATCTATGCTTCTATTGTTTCCTTAGCTAGTGATGGTACACCATATGATGATCTTGAAGTGGGGTTAATAATAATGACCCTTAGGAGCTTGTTGATTTTGGTGGCACACATTTCAATTTTGGTCACCATCTAGAAGCTGTTTGGGGAAATACATCCTAGTTTAGCTCCTTAGCCTAGTAGAAGTTGCTGATGAGCTACTTGATTTTAGCTTTGGGGGGTCCAATTTTTATTATCCAATAGGTAGTTTGGGGAAACACCTTCCTAACCTATACTCCTCATCATCATCACATGATAATTGTGCTTCCTTATCAAGCATGATGAGAGGTTGAATCATCTCTATAACATAAAACATCATGCATTTATATAGGTTTCAAAGTTGAAAATGCATGTGAATACAAGAAGGAAAGAAAGGAAACGCATTATAGATATTTATACCATGGGTACTAGTGCAACATGATTTCTTTTCTAGAGCACTTATCCAACTTCTTCTAAACATCTTATGATTCACCACATATCGTGGACTTGTGCTGGAGTAGGCCTTGGTAGTCAGGCATTGATTAGTGCTCCTCTCCTCAAATTTGCAATGATGATCTCATGGAGAATCCTTTGATGGTGATGATGATGGATGTAACTAGGGGACATAGTCACCGGAGCACACATATAGGTGGTGGTGATGGTGTACCTGATGACTTGGTCCTTGAACCCATCTCTTTTATGAGGAAAATTAAAATGCATGTTCTTACGTATGTGACAACGTAGGCCCAAAACCTTAATTCTATTGATAATAAGGTATGTGCGACATGTAGTGAGTGTCCTTAGAGTATTATGTTCATTTAATGATTGTTGTATTGTAAAGTGATACCTTTATTATCCTATAAGGAAAAGGTTTTCTAGATTGGCTTTTTGTTAAAATTTAAAATGATTCCCAAAAATAGATTGTATACAAATGAATTTCTTATATACAAAATGTTCTTCTTAACCATCTAGTGTTTAACAATTTATAGGTCTACTAGCATGGTCAAATTTAGAAAAAAGTCGTATACAAAAAGACCAAGAAACATTTGAGTGTATTAAAGGCCATATAGAGTCTCTTTCAAAAAGAAATCAGGTCTAGAAAGTCAATTTAATCCAAATTTGTTAATATGTTTTTCCATATATCACAAAAGCATATTGAAATTCAAATTATTTACACATCATAGTTGTACTTTTTCAACATCTATTGGGCTATTTTCTCAAAATAAAAAAATATAGATATGGGACAATGCAAATGAATGCAACATTAAAAAGGATGCAAAGGGAGTAGTGACACAATTTGGCAAAAGGAGGAACACATACCTTTGTTGGTCAGTTTGTAAATGTGACTATTGTTTGATGTTTTTAATTTAGCTCACTCATTTATATTCATTTGAAAATAATATATTTTATGCTAATTAAAGAAATTCAATAAGGTATATTAATTTGAAATTAATATTTGGACTTAATTACAAACAAAAATATTGTAGACGAGAGCCCACCAAGGAGTAGATGGAATAGGCTACCCTACTAGGATATCTTTCTCTTCAACAGAGGCTACAAGAGAGAGGTGTGGAACTTTTGGTGGAATCATGTAATATCTAGACTTTCATAATTCTACTTGGTTCTATATATAACTTTATATGAATTAGTTTGTCCTATGATTGCATTTTTGAGAACTAATATTTGAGTAGAATAGTAATGTCAATAAAGACTATTAATAAATATATCAAAACTTAATGTCTAGGATATGGATGCAAGAGGTGGCAAGAGAAGGATATGATCTGAATGTGGAGGTTGCAGACTTGAGTCGAGGAATGGCCATAAGGACTCCAACAATAACATTGATGATTCTAGATTAGGTGGTGATGATTGGGACGAGCGTTGGAACATAGGATAAGAGGTGTTTGAGGCTTGTTTGAGGGTTGAGAAAAGGGTGCTCATCAATAGCAAATATGACTGTGTAGTTGGATGAATAGATCAAGGAAAGGGTGCTCATTGTCGATAGTAAATATGAGTAAGGAGTTGATTGGTAGATCTGAAATACCCTACAGTCGATAGATCAAGGATGGGGTTGATCGATATATATATTATGAGCTGGGTATAGTACATGTGCAACCTTGTATATGTAATGAATGTACAATTGGTTACCAGTTAGTATGGTTTATCATAATACATGCAATATTCTCTAGTGTAGCTCTCTACCATATTTGAAAAGCAACACTAATATCAAAATAGTCCAACTCAATATATATATATATATAACTCTTGTTCACTTGTTACTTCACTCTTGGAATACTATGTGAATCATTTATCAACAACAAATATAGCTAAAGCATATATGATAAAACAATTAAGCTAAAGTCGAGAGAAGATGAATTCCAATACTAGATAGAGATGCGAATGTAGCTAGACGATGGGAGATGAGAAAGGTTGGAAGATATCAATGGGGATTACGATATCATAGAGTCGTTGCAATTCGCTTGTATTAGAGTCCTATAGCTATTGTGAGGAAAGAAAGCCCACTCAATTACTTGCATACCCAAGGAAGAAAAACACCGTTGGAGGCATCGTGAAACAACGCATCTTTCTAAAATAAAAGTAGTGTTGTTATTTGATCCGATTTTATTTAAAAAATATGTCACAAAATGACACTAAATGGGTTGTTATGAACATCGCTTTACAATGACTTTGGTGCGACTCCCTTATCGATGTGTTTTTAAATTTAAATTGTGCATATTTGTATCGAAAGTAGAGCAATATGTAGGAGTGACGCAATGTCACAATTGAGGCCATGAGATCAACGTAAGATTTTGATTTGGCTTTATGTGCAAACCTTACTTTCCATCTAGGTTTCTCTATCCCACTGAACGTGGCCCATGTTTCAAGTGCTAACAGGCGAATCCCACACCCTCTCCATACGAAGCTCAAAGATACCCAAACCCGATTCATATACAAGCTCTTTCCTCAGAAATATTTCCACTACAGAGTGTCTCAAATCACTAAAATGCGCAAAAACTAACTAATTGAGTCGTATTTTTGGACTGCAACTAGCAGAGGTAACCTCACAAAGAACAAGTAAGAGGTGAAGGAAAGACAATACGTCAAGGTGGAGTACTCGCTACTAAGAAATGACAACTCATATGATTTTAAGAGTTGGCCCTCTTGAGTGGTTGTTTGCATTCAAATCCCCTTAAGGATGACCCAACAGAGCATTGATTCTAGGGCTACAACCCCCCCTTTCCTTGTGTAGGGTGTGTGAATTCTTTTGTTTTCTTTTTCTTTTCTTTCTCTTTTCTTTCTCAAGGAGCAAGTATTAAGTGAGCTCAACAATCTTGATGGTGTGGGCTTCTATAGACCTAAATTTGATCGGCAAATGCTTGTATCATGCTCCATTTGCCTACAAAACATACATGACCAGTGCAAGTAACAATGATAATAGCCAAATCCTAATCACATTGGTCTTATGCTTGTATCATCTTCACTTGCATGTAAAACATACATGACCCGTGCAAGCAACAATGATCATAGCCAAATCCTGATCACATTGGTCTTGAGGGAGTTAGTAGTTGCAAACCCTACATGTCAGGTGTAGTTCAAGACCCATTTTTAGATCCCTTATCTGTGAATATTGTATGATTAACAGACACCTCAGTCTATACAAATCTTCAAAAAAGTCTTTTATGATATTGTGCATTGTGCTGAAAAGTATATTCAGGGTTCGAAAGGCAACTAATACCCTCAATGTGAGTCCTCTGCAGATTGAAAACAGTATATATATCCAAATTTGTATATGCAAGTGACTATTCTACTATGTTTCCCGAAAAAGGATGAGTCATTTGTCAGGAGGTTAGCTGATCAGGTGGACAAACACCCTACCACTTGAGCTACCATTTCTTTATAAGTTGGTAACCAATGAATCAAAGATTCGCGGTGCCCATTGCCAAGGTAACTATTGATTCTTTTTTTAAAATAAAGAGTTGGCCAAGGTGACTATCCATTCTTTAAATAAGTAAAAAGCACACACAAATTGGCAGTTAGGAGGGGCAAAACTACCCATGGATGCGCTAGCAAGGAGCAGGGTATACTGAGGGAGCGAGCTGAGGTGGGCGAGAGTCGAGGGAGTCTTGAGGGAATCGAACGCAAGCAGCTAGCTAAGGTGGGAAGTGAGGGGGGCTATAATCCCTCCTATGCAACTTAGGAAATTCTAGGATGAGAAATGGGGAATGTGTTAGTGTGACTAGTGTTTATTGAGATGAGGAGAATGTGATGGGATGGGCTTTTTCAATGGGTGCTTTTTGGCCTGCCCTGAGGAGGGAAGGCTTTAGTAAAGGCTACTTCCCTTCAAAAAGGAAAATGACGTGGATGTTTTATGATTGCTAGTTTTGTCCCCATTTTTTTCTCCCCCCCCCCCTCTCTCTCTCTCTCTCTCTCTCTCCTCTTCTTCTTCTCCTTCTTCTTCTTCTCTCTCAGCTTCCAGGGCAGGCCTTTTGAATTTATTCAACTTTTTGGCACTACAAAGGGTCTTAGGGATCGAGTGGATTTTCAGGAGGTGTAATTGGGAAAGTGGGGGTTTGTGAGTAGTCGATCAAGTTGACCTGGTTAGTGGGGGACTAGGGTCCAGTCTTAAGTTAATGGTATATTTGACCCGGTTAGTAACTTCCTATACAGGAACTTTCTTGTAGCAAGTTTCATGCCGAAATTTAGCAAGTTTCTTGCCCATTTTTGGCCTACCCGGGGGAAAGGCTTAAGTGAAGGCTTGGTTTTGGTGGAGATTATAAATTTCTATTTTTGGCCTGCCCGGGTGGCAATATTCGATTGGTTTTGGGGTTGGCTGCATGGAATTATTGGATTGGTTATTGATTTTTGCTATTTACATCCCTTTTTTTTTTCCCCTTTCTCTCTCTTCCTTCTTCTCTCTCTTTCTCTTCCCATCCTTTTCTTCCCCCCCCTCCCCCTCTCTCTCTGTTCCTTCTTCTTTATCTTTCTCTTCCCATCTTTTTCTTCCCCCCTCCCCCCCTCTCTTCTCTCTCTCTCTCTCCCTCCTCCTCCTCTCTCTCTCTCTCTCTCTCTCTCTCTCTCTCTCTCTCTCTCTCCCCCCCCCTCTCTGTGTGTGTGTGGGCAGGCCACATGAATAAAATTCATCTTGTTCACTCTGTGTGTGTTAAAGGAATGATGATCACTCTAGTTACTAGACATACCGGCTCTGGCATCCATCCCAACACATCCCTCTCTTGCCTTTCCTCCTGCTCCTGCTCCCCTCTTCTTCGACTCCAACTGCAGTGCAGAACTCAACCCTCCTTTGCGTAATTGTAAGTTCTCTTGCACCAATTCGCCTTAATGCTTTGCTCTCTCTTTCCAAGCTTAATCCATCACATTCACCATTGTAACGTTATGCAATCCATCGTAGTCGTTGTGCAGTTTTGTCAACATTCATTTTGAGCGATTCTTCGCAGTTGTTTTTCCTTGTTTACCAAATCAATTTCTAGCCAATTGTGGTGGCGAGGATGAACTCTTGACAATGTAGGCTTTTGTGTGGCAACATGCACTCCGACAAAAGAAGTCAAGCTCGTTTTCCTTTGTGTACAAAGTACTAATACGATAATGCTCGCAACCGCTTTGCACGAACAATTGTGTCCACCAATGTAGAGTGAAAAAGAAAAGAAATCACAAGCATCCAATCATTCACTCAAATGGTCTGACAAAAAGATCTGTGAGCCTTGTAAAACTTGTTTAACTTTCTATTATTTGCTCTATAGGTCTCCAAAGATCATACTCTCATCCTTCTCTTCACTTCATGGGAACATCTGCATCCTCTGCTTGTTTTGCTTTCTACCTTGTTTTCTCTTCTACCCTTCTACTTTCCACAACTCCTATAGATGCAAACTCTTCTGATCTCTGTGCTGAGTGCAGTTATCTTCATGTCCTTGTTCCTAACATCACTAGTTTTTGGCAGTTTGTAAATTGTTTTTAAAAACGACAATCCAACAATGAAAGCTGAAATAAGTCGAGTACCTCTAGCTAGTATGTTTCTATCAATAAAACTTCTATGATAATTGAACTAGCAAATAGGTACATGACCTAGACATTTCAAAATCTTCAATGCACACAGTTGATTTACTCTCAAGCGAAATCACGGCCCTATTTCTTCCCCTAGTGCGGGAAAAGATTATGAACGTAGTCCGCTGCTGCAAAGCGAATACCATGGAATAGTTCGAGACATGACAATTGGAGCACAGTGGGTACGATGTCAAAACTTCAACCAACCATACCTTCAGTCTCGAATTGTAATGGTGGTAAAGGCTAGTGGGCAAGAACTTGCATATTCACCATGGATGTTCCTTTTCATACCTTTCATAGCACAGATGTGGTGCACTGTGATCGGATCGTTAGGAGTGTTGCTGTGGCTGTTGGAGTGCAACACTCATCCCCACCAGGCAGTCGGTTGGTGGGCCTCAATTGCGCTCTCAACATTTTTACTTGAATGCACCGTTAGTAAGGGCTCCCAAACTACCACTAATAGTTAAGTTTTGTTTTGTGTGTATTTGGTCACATGGTTTAAGTGTGGGTTAGTAGTAGTTAAGGGCTTCTAACACCTCTTTTCTCTCCTCTCTTTCACTCATCACCTTTCCCCATATTGCTTCACCTTCACTTGCTTTTTGTTTTTAGCATTGCCCCGCTAGGGGCAGGCTATAGCAGGGAGACGGCTTCCCGTCTAAAGCGGCCATTTCATCCTTTCAGAAAGGAAACTTGCCTTGATGTTGATTATTATTTTCTTTCGTTTGCTTCTTGTTCATCTTCACATTTATCGAGTTCTTTCTTTGGCTTCCTCTTCAGTTTTGTAGCTTTTCTTGAGCAACTTCATCACTTTCTGAGTGGTTTCATCGATCCCTCGATCGATCAAACTCAACTTTTATCTGCTACTTCGTTGGAAGAGTACCTTGCAATAGTGCTTAGGTACATTTTTGCTTTGCGGAAACTCTTCTCATTGGTCATTTTCACAGTGTTCGAGTAATTCGTAGAACAGTTTTGGTAATTGTCTTCTCGAACTTTAGAATCTAGAGACATTTTGCGAGTGTATGACATTCTAACAAGAAGCTCCGTCGAGCTTACAAGCTTCCGAATTCCGATGCCTCTAGGTTACTTCAATCATCTTCGTGTTCGACTGTCTTCTGGCTGCTTTTGAATCAGCGGCTCCGCCATAGCTGCATCTGTAGCAGCTGTGTATAGCTCTGCCATAACCATATAAGCCGGTTTTGCTGTAGTTGTAGAGCTCCATCATAGCCTGTAGAGCTTCGCCAGAGGGGCGTAGTTGCTTCTAGTACAGCACCTGTAGATTTCAGCCATAGCTGTCGAGCTCCGCCATAGCTCTCTTGCTATAGGTCATCCGCCATAGCTGCAGGTCAGCTCTGTTGCCATTGCCATGGCTTGGCTTCTCTCCCTCTCGTGCTCCGGCTCTAGTCCCTTCTCCTCCCAAGAGGTCCTCGCCCTCGAATGGCTCATCTACATGCTCTTCTCCGCGTTCCTAGCACTTCCTCGAATCTACTATCCAGCTCTCTTTCCTTCTCAGTTTCCTTGCCCGCTCTTCCCTCTCCTTGCTCTGTCACAAACCACTCCAAGACCGCGAAAAACACACAGCTCCTCCTGCTGCATCTTGCTTCTGCGTCCGCATGGACCTTCAGCCACACCGCCGAGGTCGTCTTTGCTACCCTCCAAGCCTTGGGCTAGATGAGGTATGTCATTGTTGTCGCCCACGAGCTCGATACAGCCTGTAGCTTCCATGATTATCTACCTTGCCAGCTCTCGCTTCTCTTACAACTACATGAAAAGTATCAAGATGCAAGCTTGGGAGGACTATTTTTGCAAACTCATACAGGAAAAACCAAAGGATGAGCATGGAAGCCTTGTAAAATTTTAGTATGCTCTTGCATCAAATATAACATCACTGAATGTCTCTACCTCTATTGTATCCATTGTTACTTTCGAAACTTGTTTGCTCCTCAACATCGATCTGACTGCACCTAACGTCTTCACGCTGAGTGCAAGCCAATTGTAGCGGTAAAAAACTGCAACTCATCTCATTATAATGAGTAGAGTAGCAGGTACGACACCTGTAGAAGCTAGAGCTACGATCGTTGTGATTTTGTGCTTGCACAAATGAGCATTAGAACTGGGTGCTAGCTACGAAGGACCCTGCAAGCATGCTGTACTGTCGAGACACAAACAGGGATTGCCAAGAAAAGATGCATATGAGAGATTCAAGAACACTCCCTTGCTTGGAATTGTGCTGTGTAGATTGTTGTACGATAGATTCACAAATCGAAGAAAGGTGAGATCGGCAAGCTACCAGAGAAAGTGATTAAAGGAAATATCAAGGCTCGTTAGGCTTTTCAGCTTTGCCACACTGAATGAAATAGAGCCGCTCAAATTATTGCTAGACAAATTGAGGAGCAGAAGTCTAGCACAATCCACTAGAGCGTTGGGAGTATTTCTAGAGAAACTGTTTGCAGAAAGATCCATTGTTTGGACGATTATCATACCTGGTAGTTCAGACGGCAATGGTCTTCTCAGCAAATTGTGAGACAAGTCGATTACAAATGAATACGAAATCTTGCTTCCTAGCCCAATGTTTTCTCCAACTTCTAAAAGTGCTAAATTGGTGCAGTTACCTATCTCGACTGGTATGCCTCCTGTTAATTCATTGCAAAGCAAATAGAGTTCCTACAATTGATTTAGTTTCCCCAGTGCTGCTGGTATTGTGGGGCTTAGATGGTTTCCATCCACACTGAGGAAAGTTAACGATGTCAAGTTTCCAAACTCAAGAACGATGGTTCTTGTAAGCTCATTTTTTGCCAACATTAGTATAGAGATGTTTGTAGCGAGCATGCTGATAGTGTCAGGAATTGTGCCTCAAAAGTTAATATATGCGACATTGAACTTATGAAGTGCAGAATAGTTTATCAAAGACTAGAACAGAATGTGTCCAGTAAGCCAGTTTTTTAGGAGGACGATATCTTGGAGCTGTCGAAGCTTACCGATTTCAGAAGGAATGTGGCCACTCAGCTAATTATAACTAAGAAATTTTTTGAGAGCACAAAGTAGTTTCCAAGGGCCATGGGGCTGATGCTGCTCAATTCGTTATGTGCAAAACTTAGCTCTTCAAGCTGTCACTCTTTAAAATTTTATAAAAACTTCACTTCTATTCTTTACTCTAGGGGTAGTGCTCGTTTCCTTTTACAAGTTATTGGAAATATTTATGGAGCAAATTTACACTTACACTTATAATGACACTCAAAGAGACAGGGCCTAGTGGGATCCCTACCTTTTTGTTCTTGAGAAGAATCTGCTCGAGCTTCTGCTGCCCTCACTACTATCCTCCTGCTCCCATGACGAATTTTCATTCACTCTCCTATCTCTTCCACACCTTGTGGAGGTCCCCTCGTCTTCCATAGAGCCGCGTGCTTCTTTGGCGTAGCCTGGGCACAATGCTGAAGGATTCTGAGAGGGAAGATCTCTTGCTGACGAGAACGGATTATCGGCTGGCCGTTCCAAATGAACATTCGTGCAGTCTTTTGCAGAAGCAAGCGTCTTTAGCTGCTTTCCAAGAACCAAAATAGTCTTCTGGCACTCAGCTAGCTTCTGTGTAGCCGCTGCAATCTCCCGCTCCTGGACAACAGATGATACATATTACTCTCGCTTAATGAAAAATACATTCCTTCCCTTTGGCCTAGTAAAAGAAAATTATTTGATAATGAAGGTTTTTTTCTTGTACTGGCTCTTATTGGAGAAGCCGGAGACGTTGAACCCACTACAGGAGCATTGCTCGTCAACGCCAGATCCTTGTAGGACAAGCTGTGCTAGCTAGCAAGAAAGATCGAATCTCGGCTTTCAGGAGAGTAGAGGCTTCCTTGCCCTCTCGGCATGAGTGTGTCCCTTTTGGGTGAATCGCCATTGTTGGCTAGATTTTAGAGAAAAATATGCTTTTTATATTGTAGAGGTAAGACCTCAAGAAAGGAACCTGCATCTTTGGGTGGAATTGGGAGGGAGGGGTTTTTCAAGCCAAAGGGCGAGGAATCAACCATGTGAACAAGTGCAAAGGGAAGCAGGTTGGGGGGAAGAGGATATCAAACTAATACCTTGTTTGCTCCGTCTGCAGCTTCTTCTGCTGCCACACATCTTGAGCAACTCAGTTCAGATTTTCTGCAGAGCGTCAAAGAAAATTCAGATTCCCAACAAATTGCTGTGTTGGACTTTCAGTCCAGAAAAATCACACAATTCACATAAAACCTTCCTCTGGGCGGTCTCAGAGCTGCACACCAACTGAGCTTAGTGATTACCTCAACAGTTGCTCCTTTAGCTCCTGAGACTGGGCTTCCAAATGTGTATTCTTCCCATTTTCGTCCAAAATGACTTTTTCTAGCGCTTGTACTCTCTCATGCAATCTCTTCACAATCAGCTGTGATTCCAACTCTGCCTCTGAGCCGGCCATGTCAGAGACTTGCTCCTCTGCCAGGGACTGAATTTGTTTCAAAGGAAGCCTGCCCTCTGCAATGTTACCAACGTCACATGCCAATGTTCTAGGAGACCCAACCATCCATTCATGTGAACTCTTGAGTTCCAGGATGGAAATGCCAATGTTAGATGGAGACATGGATGCTAACTGCTCCATTTCAGTGAAGTCACCCATGAGCATTGTTTCTGATGTGTCAACGGTGACCTTCCCTTTCCTGAACTGATCTAGCTCTGCAATCAAAGCTGAGGCCCATGATTCTGCACGGCTTAGCTCTCTGTCTTTTCCATCTTCAGAGAAAGAATGGAGACTTGGTTCACCATCATTAGGCAGACTGCTTGTGCATTCTACACTCTTCTCCAAATCTGTCATTCCTGCTGGATCGGGTACTCCTTGATTATGGGCCAAGGCATCAAGTTGCTCTTCAAAATAAGATAACTTCTTAGCTGTCCTTGCAGACTTCAAATCTTCATTCCTTTTTGCCAAGATTGCTTTTAACCCTCTTGTTTCTTCCTCCTTTGCAATCTGGTGTTCTAACAGAATGGCCACGTCCTTCCCTGCACCAAGCCTTTCTTCCCTAACTGGTGCAGCTCTTGGTGATCCACTCCCTTTGGCATTCCTCCTGTTGCCATTACTCCCTGTCATCTCAGTTTTTAGTTTCATGTGTGCCATTGCACCAGTACAAGGAAGCTTTTTGTGGACTAGCCCTTGTAAGGGCTGGCATTCTGTCTCTGACCTGACTGCATACTGCAAATGATTTTTGCTTGCAGCTCTTTTTCGTTCCTCAGTTCTTATCTCCAGTTCCTTGCTTAAAGTTTTGAGCTCATACCTCAGTGCTGTATTCTCTTTCTCCAAAGATTCAATGCGGATCTGCATCATGCTTATTTCAGCTTCAGCTCGGGAATGAGCTTCACCAATCTCAGACATGCTTCTGGCTCGTTCTTCAAGCAGTTTGGAAATGGCCTTGTTCTCTTCATCTCTCTCCAGAAACTTTTGCTCTGCATTTGCCAACTTTTCCTCGAGGTTGGACTGCACCCTATCCCAATCTCTGGTCTTTCTTAGGATGGCATCTAGAATCATCTCCTGTTGCTCCTCACGAGCATGCCGAAGCTGCAGCATACATTCTTTCAAAGCTCCATCCGAGTGAGAAACTCTTTCCTCTGCAGCAAGTTTTTGCTGGATTGCTAGGTCCAAACATTGTTTTAACCTTGCTGTTTCTGCCTCTGACCTTTCCCAACCTGACGACATTCACAGAGCAGCAGATAAAATAATCCTTAGCTCTGGAAGGGATAAGCTTATGTCCTTGATCATGATGTTTGCTCGTGTTGTTATTACCTGAAACAGCTTCTTCTGAGACTTTCGCATGTTGTTTAGCAAGATCATCCTTGGCTGAAATATCCAAGAGTGCTGCTGAGAGTTGTTCGTGTAAATGCTTAATCTTTTCCTCTGCTTGCGATTGTGGTGTCCCTTCATCAGATGCGTGTGTATGATCTGCCAACATCTTGAAGACATCCTGCCCAACAAGCACCAAAATATCAGCTTGATATCCCTGCGCTTTATATCCCGATTCCATCCATTCAAGTGCACACAGGCCAACCTGCAATTACTTCTGTAGGTTTCGCCATGACAAATGCTAACCCAAATCTACAGTATGATCCATTCACAACGGTGGCATAGATCAAATCCGTAAAGTCCTAGCTGTATGAACTAAACATTGAGAAGTGGTTGATTGGGTGAATTCACGACTAAAGGTACAATGCATAGTATTAACAAACTTCCTTCAACCTTCGATTGTCGAACGCATAATTAAACAAGTTCAAGATCTTTTCAACATTCAAGACAGAAGGCTGCGCAAGAAAGCAGGCTTAGAATCAAAGGCAGCCTATATGAAAAGCAAGAGGATGTGCGTATTGTTCTGAACGGGACCTTGGTAGAAGACTCCAAGGTGCTACGAAATAGCAATTAATGTACGATTTCGTTCAATGGCCCTCATTCAACATGAAAATATGATTATGTGGTGAAAGAAGAGCTTCCATGTGAAAATTTCAAGTAGCAGTGTCTATAAACACGTACGTGATCATTGGGATGAATTACGGAGGGAACAGGTGAGTCTGTTATCTTCTCCGATGACTTTTTCTTCCAAGGCCAGCTCCGTCTATCCATATTTCAACCATATACAGCTGAAGAGGTTTCTGTTGACACAAAAAATTCAATTTGAGAAATATCAACACCTAGCTCACGGTTTGTGCTAACCTGATTAGAAAGTCTCGGATAAGCTCTTCCTAGTTCTGCAATAACACTAGTTACTGAAGTTCGTTCCAGTGGCGCGTGTGTTGTGTGTGTTATAGGTACAGAACATCTCGATATCGAATGCTTTCACAAAACCGTGGTACCTTCCTTATCCGCAGTGTCATAGAGTCCTACCAGTGATCAAATTGGCACATTAGATTGCATAGTGCTTGCAGAGGTGGTATGTTTTTTGAGATTGTGGGTGACGCTTTAACGGCATTCCCTGCCTTCGAAGACAATTTATATATGAGAGGATCACGAGGAATCCATATATGAGAGGATCACGAGGAAGATACCCTTAAAAAGAGGAGTACTCTTTGTGCCCTTAAATTATGAAGTTTCCACGAATCGCGACCTTTCCGCGTGTGTAATGACTGCATGAAAACTTTCCGGAAAGAGTGTGACTTTGAAAGGCCAAACCACCGGTGACCACACCAGGGCGCTACAGGTGCTTTACGCAGAAGATGGTAAGCAAACGCAGATGTCGATCATCAAGCTTCAGAAACGTTTGAGAATTGAATACTTCGTCGTGATTCTTTCTGGTCAATGCCTGCATGATGAGCTTTTAATTAGGAGTGCCTTTGCAACGTTGAGAAACTATTGAACGGATCATCTTTCTGGACTTGTGCAAGCGTCACGCACTTGATGTCCATCTCTACAACGATTCGAATTAAACAGGCAGTAACGAATAAATTATCGACGACTCTTCAGCTTTTCTGCAAGCCGGCAACATTGTTAAGCGAGCTAAGTATGCAAGACATGTCCTTCCACTACTCCTTGCTGCAAGCACGTTCGTTACTTGCTTACATTCCAATTTCTACAGTCTGTTAGGGAGGTTTGTTACTCACCTTGCAATTTCGGGCTATGGCACACTTCTTTGCTTCCCATTCAATGGCAAATTTGTCGAAACATGTTTGCCAGGCAGAAATGACTGACAAATCTTTGGGGATCAATTTTTGTACCCATTAGAAAAGTTTCATTGCGAAACTCCAATTTGTATTTCCAAGAAGACACTAATCCCTTATGTTTGCAACCTGAAACTATCCGGAAGTATTCTGGTTCACTACTTTTCTTCCTCGCCGAAAACAAGTCAGACCTGTCTACATCGAAGACAGCTCTTCTCGGATCGTTTGGATTTGATTAAGATGGAGATTCTGGAATGGCGCCCACGAATGCAAGCTCTCGCTGATCCGATGAACGAATACGACATCTGGGTAAGCATGATTTCTATATACTCAACTTAAATCGTATCATATTCACAACTGGCACAAATTCGACGGTGATAGCAATGCCAATTGCACGGGTTGAATGTATTACAGTAACCGAAGGTGGAAACGGGCGAGTTCAACAACGAATTTTGGGCAGAAAGAAGGGGGTCGAGCACCCTGCAGGAATTGAATGTGTAGAAGCAGAAGCTCTGTGAAGCTCGCAAGTCAGCTGCGTGCGTTTCTGGTGCTTCTGGTCTTGATGGGTTGCAGGAAAAGGTGGGGGAAAGGCATTGTGGGCACAGAAAAGGAGGTGGGTTTGGAGAAAAATGGGATTTTGATGAGGTTGTTGGAGGCGGGAGAGGGGCTCCGCCATAGCCAGAGCTTGGGAGGACGAAAGTGTTCGAGTTGGAAGGCTTAATGAGAGAGACGACCCACGTGGCGTGCTCTTATTTGCTATGTTTCTCTAAGTCTTATTCCTTACTACTTCACTTTTATAATCTCAACTCCCCAGAGTTGCTCATGGACCCCTCCTCACCCCTCTAGGAATGCCCCTGTCTCTATGACTCTGGCTCTCTTGCCTTCGGCTATTTTTTCCATCCACACTGGCTCTTTCAAGAGTGCCTCCATCAGCCATCGTGGAAAGCATGTTGTTTTCGACTCCAACACAGGCTCATAGTCCTCCTTTCCATGCTAGAGAGGGTCTCATGTCAACTCATTGTGCTTGCAACATGACCACCACCATGGGATGGGCACCATCAACCAAAGCAATCCCTCATTCCATGCTACAGAGGGTCTCATTCTCAACCAAGTCATTGCAGGGTCATAATACTACCACAAACATGGCACACACACACACATACACGCACACATGCACGCGCACGAGAGCACACATTTATGTTTCTATTCTTAATGACAAGATGGAATGTTGTTTAGGAATTCGTATTTAAGTGTTCTAATGTAAGGATTATTTGATTTGAGTGCCTAGATTAAAGGGTCTTTACAACCTTGGGAGCATTTTTTGTACTTTCGCCCACCTTTTCTCATTCTTTCGTTCATTACTTGCACTAGTTTAATTGATAAACATTTGTATGCATGATCGTGGGTGTCAAATTAAAAAATGAGAAAAGAACACTATAACTCATTGAAACCCTCACTGCTTGAATATTCTTTGGTAGATGAAAAGCTACATTGGTAGGCAATACACTCTCTTAACACCCACTTGCAATGACATACATTAGGGAGATGTTGTATAATTTTGGAACAAATAAAACTTATCGCAAACCTTGTTGAATACCCTAATAAATACAACATCATGTTGACTAGTCTTTGGTGTACCTACAAAGGAGGGTTAATGTGGTAAAGAGTAATCTATTGATTCAGGTGAATTCCCTCTACAGTATCAATTTTCAAACCGTAATGTGGCACTCACTTATGAAACATTTAGTCCATTACAAAACCTTTTCTACGTTGAAAACAACATATTGTAATGGAGGAAATGGTTACTAGATCCTCAAAGCATAAAAATCATTGCATTATATTATAATGGCCACAAAAGATAATCTTCATGGATCCCTCTTTTAAAAGAAAAGAGAGATATGTCTTTTGGTCATTTCATAATAAAAGCTCTTTAGATTCCAATATACTACAAACCATAGCAATTCTATCTGTAAATGTATATGCATATAATCTTAGGCTATCATCATTGTTTGCTGCCAGAGATTGACGTTGAGGTTGACATTTAGGTGACACATCATTAAAATTAGTATAACACCATGCATTTTGAAGAAATCTAATAACACCATGTTGAGAATTTAAATTACAACTTAGTGTGCGATATATGGTAGGATAGGTGTAAGCACCTCATATAGGTTATGTAAAGAATTCTTTCAGATTAGAGAAGTGTACATTTGTATAGTGATCCTAGATTGGTATGGTCTCTCTTTTCTCTCCCAACACTCTCTCCCCAATTCTCTCAACATGGTCAATAATGCTCATGTAGCTCACGTGAACTATGGTCATTTTACCTAAAAAATCCCATGAATGTGTGTTTTCTCCATAGAAGCATAGCAAAGAAGTGTTGTGTAGCCTCGCAAGCCACTATTGCCTAGCCTTGTCCATCCTTCATTGTTAAGTGTTCAAAATGACCTATGTTGTATTTCTTCATCGTTGCAGAGTTCAAGATATGTGGAGCTATGAAGGCCTTTATTGCCCATGTGTTTTTGTAGCCATAGCTATGTGAGAGAGAGTATCATTTAGGTGAGGAAGTCACCTCATATTTTTAGCTCTATAGTGATATAGTTGGCCAAGTTCTTTCAAGGCTCTAATTACTCAATTGATTTCAAGATCTACACATGGATAAATCTCACTTAGCTCAATTCTAAGTAGTAGCAGGTAGGTTATTTATCATTGTCCGAGTTCTTCATAGTGCACGATGCTTCATCAACTCGACCATTTGATTGTCTTCATCACTTGGTGTTTACATAGCTCCACAATCTCTAGAGCTCTATAAGCCCTTAGAACTCAAATTGACCAACAACCCAAGCAACTTCATCAACATGACACAGTTTCACTTTTCAATGGTGCAATATAGCTCAAGCTTCCACAATTGAAGTCAATCCTCCATTATTTCAAGCAGCTTCTCAAAGCCTTGCTTTGCTTCAACCTTTCTAGAAGCAACATTTTAAAGCTAGGACAATTTTTGTCTTTATTTTTTATCTATAGCTTGTTACATTTTTTTGGGGCTTAGAATGCCCTAATCGTTGAATTCTCAGTTATTGAAGGAGATCTGCTTTAGGTAAAAGATCTTCTCTCTCAAATTTGTATTGCCAATATATGTCAAAAGAAATCATGACTTTAATGCAACAACATTACTAAATCTCCTTTTTGATATTGGGCAGAATTTGATGAAGCATTCCAAGGTCACGAAGTCCAATGTCACATCATCATCAACCTCATCATTGATCCTGAATCTTGAATTTTGTTCCAAATATGAGACTTTACATCAGCAACATGGATCCTTGATCACAGATTCCATTTTGGACCTTGGACTCCACATCAATACCTTGCTTCAGATCCCACATTCTACAACTAGGTCCACATAACTAAGGACTCGCCTTAGTTTTATATTCAAATTTCTGATACAAGTCTTGGATCTTGTCTCATTAGCTTTGTTTTGAATCATAGCATAGCTCTTTTATAATGTTCCATTTGAATGTCTACATTACACTCCTATCTAGATCCGTGACACATTTTGGATCCTAGATAGTCCAACACCCTACATAAATCTATCTTGAAGATTTTTATTCTAAAGACCCTTTCATGGAATTTTCAAGTTTTGGTTCCAAAATGCACATTTTTGGATTTGTGATTTCCATACCTGGAGGCCATTCTTGAACTCTTTGGTTATTATTTTTGAATGGGTTTTGGAACTCATAACATTCTTGGATTTATATTTTTGGTTAACAATCCAAGAGTTTCTAGTTCTTCTCAAATGACCACTCTTGAATCTCTAGGTTTCATTCTAGTGCAATCCTAGTTTCTTATCTTCATTCTAACAACATCATAACTCCCTACTTAATGGCACATAGATTCAGGGCACAGTTTCATAGCTTCATTTCGACAAAGCGCTAGCTCCCTATTGTCACATTCCCAACACATAGATTTAGTGCACACTTTGCGATCTTGATAGAAATCCAATTATCCTTTGTGATCTTCTTCCTAGTATAGACTTGACATATACTTTTGGGAGTTTTCTCCATGGCACAAGAGCATGTTGATTTTCTATCTTTTGAACTCAACTCAAAATATAGATAGATTTGTTTGATGTCTTACTAGATGTCCAGATCCACTACAATGCCATCTTAACAATTATGGAGCCTCTTTAATTTGACAATAGCCTTCTAATAAACCATTGTGTCTCCTACCATAGAGCCTTCTATAAGGCCTTTGTGCCTCCATGTCTTTAGGCTCCAAACAAAGCCTCACTTCATGTCATCAGGCCTTGTAAGCCATTGTGCCTCTTCAATTGTCACACCAAAGCACCTTCTCAGTTGATATTACTAAAGCATACATGTTTTATAGGCTACAATGCACTCTTTCGAGTATCTATAAAACTCGTCTACAATGAGGCAATTGGTAAAGATTTTAAGCTTTAGCGAGGTATAATGACTTTTTAAATTTTGGGCCACTACAATAAAACATAGTTAAATTCCTATATACAAGTCCCATACTGGCTCCTCCATCCCTTGCCATCATGTAGCACTTGGATCACTGTATAGACCACCATTTGTATAATATTGATTGGTGATGGAAGTTTTTATAGGTGTCCAAAGTATGTAGCACTTGGATCACTGTATAGACCACAATTTGTATAATATTGATTGGTGATGGAAGTTTTTATAGGTGTCCAAAGTATGTAGCACTTGGATCACTGTATAGACCATTTGGCCTGTATACATTTCTTCAGGCGTCATGCCATGGACAGCTGCAGTGGGGGTTCTGTTCATAATATAAACAGCAGTTGCTACTGCTTCAGCCCAAAAATAATCAGGCATGTTTTTCTCATTTAGGATCGCCCGTCCTACTTCTGCAATATGCCTGTTCTTCCTTTCTGCAACCCCATTCTGTTGAGGGGTAGACCTGCATGAGTACTTCCTTTGAATTCCCTGTTCTTTCAGATATTCACAAAATTCTTCTGAAAAGTACTCTCCCCCTCCATCAGATCTTAGCACTTTAATATGCACACCTTTCTCTTTTTCAACCATGGCCTTAAAAGCCTTGAAATGGCTGAACACTTCACTTTTGTGCTTCATAAAATAAATCCACACCTTCCTAGTGTAGTCATCAATAAACGTCACATAATAATGGCATCCACCAATAAAAGCAGCTTTGGTTGTCCAAACATCTGAATGGATCACTTCCAAAGGTCTTCTGCTCACCTTAGCATTTTTTTTGGAAATGCATGTCTGGCCTGCTTACCCATTTGGCATGCTTCACATACCTTTTCCATTCCCTCAACTCTGAATTTAGGCAAACCTGCAACAATGTTTTTCGTTTGCATAGATTTCAGCCTTTGTATATTCACATGCCCAATGCGCTTGTGCCATATCTCAATATCTGCAATGACACCTCTCCCATGCGCAAACATAGCAGCTTTCACCTCAGGCATATCAACATCCAAGGTGAACATTCTGCCATTTTTGTTGCTTTTCGCAACTAAGCGACACTTATTTTTCAAGTCCTCAACAAAGCATCCATCAGGATTAAATCTAACCTGCAGACCTTGCTCAACCATTTGGCCAACTGAAACCAGGTTCTTAGTGATTTTTGGAACATGAAGTACATCTGCCAAGTACTTCGTTTTGCCATCCTGCATAGCCAATGGCACTTTACCAACTTGCGTAATTGGGTGCGCAGTATCATCACCTATTTCAACATAACCTGGCTTATCCAAATTTCTAACATCATGAAACCACTCACCATGACTGGTCATGTGGTTAGAGGCACCTGAATCAACATACCAAACATCATTGCAAGCTGCAGCATCTCTTGACATGGAGTTAACCATATGCTGCATCACAAAAAGGTGCTCATTTCTGTCGTCACCATGCCCACTTGATGATGCATAGTTGCTTTGCTGCAACTTCCCACTTTTGATGTCATTCTGCTTTTTATAGCATGTATTCTCCTTGTGTCCAGGCTTTCCACAATAATAGCATTCTGTGCTGCTATTTACTTGCTGGTTCCTTTGCCATGAACCACGGCCTCTTTGGCTCCCCCTGCCTCTAGAACTACCACGTCCTCCTCCATAGGACTGGTTTTCCTGTTGTTGCTGTTGGTTCTGATTTCCTGCACGGCCACCAAAACGGCCTCTTCCTCTACCCCTGCCTCTACCTGTATTCGAATAGAAAGCAGTCTCTTGAGAAGTTGAGGTGGCTGAACCACCATTCCTTTGCTCTTCACTCAACAAGAGAGCAATAAGTTCCTGAAAATCAGGAAATGTTTCACGGACTCCAATGGATGTTCGAAACTGTGCATAATCTTTCCCAAGACCATTCAAGGTCACGGACACTAAGTCCTCATCATCAACAGGTGCTCCAATGGAGGCAAGAGAATCTGCAAGGCCTTTCACCTTCAAGGAATACTCATTTATATTCAGATTTTTCCTTTGCACATTGTGCAACTCCTGCTTTAGCTGCATCTTTCGTGCTTTGGTATTTGTGCTATACAGCTTCACCAATGTATCCCATGCCTCCTTAGGTGTCTCTACATCCTGTATATGCACAATCATAGAATCTGAAATGCTAACAGACAGCCAATACAAGCATTTTCTAGCTTTTTCATGCCATTCTTTAAAGGCCTTCAATTCAGCAGGAGTGGGAGCAGCACCCAACACTGGTTCTGTAGTTTCACCACTGATGTACTCCCAAACTCCCTTTCCCATAAGGAAGTTTGTCATCCTGAACTTCCATGCTTGGAAGTTGTTCTTGTCAAGCTTCTCACTGACAATGGTAGACAGATTCTCAGACATTTTACAAAGCACGAATTGCAACAGCAACCTGTAAACACAGCAAATGCCTCACAAGGGCAAATAGCAAAACTTCTGCAAAAAGCCTCACAGGGGCAGATCTGCAACACTGACGAAAGTGGTATTTCACCACACAGTCACTTCCTAGTGACGATTTTGCATCAACAGGAAACAGGCATGAATTTGCAACTCCCAATATCTCTGCACACAGGCATACGATGCAATTTCTGTGGCACCTTTCCACCGACTAGCCGCGCGCAGTGGTCGCACAGCGAAAAACAGGGCCTTTTTCTGAGTGCCTGCGAAGAACTTCCGCCTTCAAAACGGGCCCCGAAACGGCCTCAAATCAGAAAAATAAAGCCTCAATTCGCCCTCTCCCGCACCATATACTGTGCTCTCGCCACACCGCAAAGGGCCTCTCAATCTGTAACAGTGCACTCCTGCACTTCTGGCTGTGCTACCTGCAGAGATTTGCTCCCAAGCTCGAAATAGGAAAGCAACACTGGTCCTCTTACCAGGGCACCACAAACTTGGCTTGCTTTCTTGAGCTCCTTACCACGAACAAGGCTCTGATACCATGTAAAGAATAAGGGAGAGAGATAGGAGACTCAAGTTCAGCTTTCTTCACAACACACAAAAGAGAGAGGACACAAGGTTGGAGGGTGAAGCCTTTCTTCACTTTTGCACACAACAACAATACAATAGAAGAGGGAAATACCCTATATGTCAAAACCTAGAATACGTGGTTCATATGTGAACCCAAACCAAAAACATACGTGGTAGTCTAACTACACCATGAGTACAACTAACATAGGCGGTGACATAAATGATAGTCATCTAGGAGATGTATCGGGGGTAGAGCTTGATATCTCAACACTTCTACTACTGTTGCTCCACCTCTTAATCCTGCTACTCCCTCCTTTTTGTCACCTTATCTTTCCCTCCTTTTGCTATGGCTCCTCCTCCTCCTCCCAATCCTCTTTCCTTTCCTTCCTCTCCCCTTCCCTCTACTTCCCTATTGTTGTTGCTATTGTTACTCCTCTTACTTCTCCTCCTCTTACTACTTTCCCTCCTTCTACTACTGCTACTCCAAGTCCTACTCTTGGTGCTCCCTCCTTTTCCTTTCCTCCTCTTTCTACTAAATGTCATCCTCCTCCGACACCCTTTGCCTACTTGTCCTCTCCCTATCCCCCTCCCTCTCTTCTTGGTCCTCCCTATTGCTCTAATGGATCCTCTCTCTCTCCTTGATCCTCTTTCTCCTTCTCCTCCCCATCCTCCTCTCCCCATCTTCCTCATCAACACATGGACTTGTATCTAGAAGAAATAAAAAAACATAGTCTATTACCAACACATCCCTTGACTTTCAATGGTCCTTACTTGAAAATCCCATGGAAACTAAAGGATTTGATAGCCCTTGACTTTCAAGAGTTCTTACCTAAAAAAGTCCATGGAAACTAAAGGATTTGATAGCTCTACTTCTAAGCTACTATTGGATTTTTGTTTTTGTGTTAGCTTTTGGAATTCCTTGACTTTTAATAGTATAAAAAATCCCTTGACTTTCAATAGTGCTTTCCCGGAAACGTCCATGGAAACTAAAGGATTTGATAGCCCTAATTTCCATTTGGTAAGTGTTGGATTTTTTTTGTGTGTGTTGGATTTTGTCATTCCATATTGTTTCTACATAGAGGATAGTAACTCTAAGCTCATTATGTTTTATTGAAGGATTTTGCAATTGTATTGCATATGCACACAATACATGGTAGCCCTCATTGATCTATTACACACAAACACAAGAGTTACAACACAAAGAGGGAAGTCTCACATGCAAATGGGGGGGAATGAGATAAATATGAAAATCATGAGATATGATGGGGGAAAACTCACTTTGAAAGAATTTTGAGCAAAGGTGGAGGCCTTCATTTTAGAGAAATATATTTGCCAAAAGAAAGAACTTTACGAATTTGGCTTACCATGATGAACACAACACTTACAAACTAGAGAAGGAAAATAGATATTACTTGTGAAAGGCACATAAATGGGAGGGAATAACATCAACAATTGTGACATAGCAACTTGAGCCATACAAGAGAAATCTTACTCCATTTCCTTTGAAATGTCTTTTCACTAAGTCTTGTTTAAAGTATTTGAGGATTAGAATGAGAATATCAAGCAGCTCAGATAACATAAACTTTAAAATGTCTATTCTCCTCTTGCTCCTCCTACTAGCTCTCCTTCCCATCCTCCTCTTCTTGATTGCTCCTCCTTTTTGTTTCATATTGTATATAAGAAATAGTTAACTTATACTAAGATTTAATGAGTTACATTTTAGTTGATGTGGGAGTTAGTGGAAATTTCATGGAGAGTTCCAAAAAAAAATCAAGTCCATTGCACCACATGAATTTGGGGATGCCCATCTAGATATTCCCCATTTACTCATCATGTAATGTCCTTTGGGAGGATGCCCCTCCAACCCTTATGAATAAACCCTTCAAATATCATGAGAAGATGATTGTGGTTACCCGGTTAGAATAAGAAATTTAGGCAAGCGAACCTAAGCGAGTGGCCACAATTGAGGTGAGCGGACCTAGGCAAGCAATTGTAGTTAGGCAAGTAGAAGAGAGTAGTCTGAGTTCTTTTTTTGTATTAGATTTCTAAGTATAGGGTTCAATGTTATCCTTTATACACAAAATTTATGAAAACTCCATAGTGACCACCTTCCTCATCTTCATCTTCATCACCATCTTCTTCTTGACACATAGAGCTCTGAGCTGCTGGCCAGCTCAAGCCCCTCCCCTCCATCACCTCAAGCCCCCCCCTCAAGGCCCTCCCCTCCATCACCTCCTCCGAGCTTGCCATCATCTCAACTGTGGAATTTCAACAACAAACGAGCATGTGGTGTCACCTGTTTCGCATAAATCCGTCTCCTTCTCTACCTTAATGCACGCCCTCGCAACGATTCCATGGTTGGAAGTGGCAATCACTCGAGAAATTGGGCAACTCATCAGAGTCATCACCAAGCTGTCCATCATCAGCAGGTGATGGGACAAGCAACACTCCCCTTTTGGATGCACATCACCACTAGCCGTAACCTTGCAGAAATAAAAATTCAAGCTCATGAATCGGTGCCATCCCATGCATTCCATGGATGTCATTCCGCCCTCGGGAGAAATAGCAGTAGCTGCTGCTAGTAGTGATGATCGACTGAGGGATCATCTTTGAGGGAAAAAATTCATGGGTTTGCTGCTGTGGTGGAGATTGGGTGTGAAAGGCAAGGCCATTTGTGCCTGGCGCAAATGGCTCAGGCTAGAGCTTTTTTTTTTTTTTGCAAACTTTTTTTTGAATTGATTTTTTTTGCGAGGTTGGTCAGGTGGCCAAAAAAGAAAGGGGACCAAGGGAGTACAAAAAAAATGGGAGGGGGATCGATCATGGGCTCATGCCCTCGACCAATGCTAAGAGAGCAAAAACTAGCTAAAGCCAAGTATGTAGCTCTTTTAAGGAAGAGCTCACCACTAGGGACCTCTCCGCTCGAAGGTAGTTTCCTTCCTCTATGCTTCCTTCATGCTAGACTTCATGTAGTTTGGTGGATTAAGAGTATATTTGGAGGCAAGGATCATCACTTGGGTGGATGCAACATAGTTATGCAACTATGTACTATTCGAAAGACACGTTCCAAAAGCTTGTTAATTGTGTGGCATTGGGTTCACAAACTCCATAGCTCATTCAAGCCTACCTACGAGAGAAAGGAGCACACATACATGGCAAGAGGGGAGATTCTATTGCTTCTTGCATGGAGAGTAAGGCCCCATGGTGGGGAGAGGCCTTTCACTACTTGCGTCCGCATAGAGTGTGGCTGCCTAAATAGCACACGCTCCCTTGGGTCCGCTCGCCTAAAAACTTTACCCAGTTAAACCATATGGGATACACAAGGATGTAGGACATGATTTGTTCATAGTAAGGACATAAAGTTGTTTCCTTTAATATAAGCATTTGATTTGGAAGAAAATATGTCATTTTTATCCAAGGATGAAGACATAAGATAAAAGGATTATTGTGTCTTTGTGGGAGATGTTCTAGCTAAAAATGTGGCTGGATCTATTAATACCCCCATTTACAATATTAAGAGCTTGACCGATGTAAGATGGCATTATGCACTTTCTACAAAGCCTTGAAGCCAAAAGACACTAGTAATCCATCGTATGGGAATATTATCAAGGATATAAGATCTACATTAGAGTTATTTGGAGTCTATCCATTTGAGTCTTAGCATATCATGCTGTATGATACACCTTGTATTTGCAAACTTCAAATTATCAGCCCACGATTTTAATTTTGCAAATATAAGTATATCATAGCATGATATGCTAGGAGTCAAAAGGAATAGGTTGCTGCAAATAACTATGATCTAGACTTTATGAAAATTATTACTTCCTCTAAGCATTAAACACCCTTGCCCCCTGGCCCTATTTACCCCCCCCCTCTCTCTCTCTCTCATGTGCACGTGGTTAGCTTTATTCATTTAGACATTATGAATCATATTGATTAATATTTTTTATATTGATTAATTATTTTCTAATTCTCCTCTCAATGAATCATTTTAATATACATTAGATTGAGCATGTAAGTATACGTGTCCAAAGGTTGCATTTAACAATATCCTTTACCTCATTTTCTTTATGTATTCCTATCTGCACGTTTGTTGGATGCTCTCATATCTTACACGACAAGTTGTGTGTACTCTAAGGTGTTATTTAAGTTTCTTTAATACTACTATTGAATTTTTTCTTTATGTCCTTGCTTTGTAGGGTGGTGCAAGGAAAGGAAAAGAAACACAAGATTCATGTTTTTCTATACTTTACATATGTTTTTCTATACTTTACATATGTAAAGTATGTTTTATATTCTTTGTGTTTTTCTATACTTTACATATGTGTATGAATTTTTTTGTACGTCTTTAATCTAGATGCCATATCATTTGTACAAACATAAGGTGGCACATTGTGCACATTGTATCAAAGAGTAGTGGTAGTTTATGGAGACATCCCATGGATTGTGATGCATGGAATGCTGATGCGACATGGCAAGGATTTTTTCTAGAGCCACAATTGTGTGATAAAAAAGTATCTAATTTTTACTTTTCATCACTTTAACAGACTCACCCTTGTAACTAGTTTATTTGCCTACGGTTTTAGATGTGCACAAGGTATTAATAAAAAAAATAGCTATTCAAAATTCATTTAATGGCCCAAACTTTATTCTAATAATCTTAAGGACATGAAATGTAAGAGTACTTGGTTGTTTTGTAATCTCTTTCAGTTATATGTTGATATTTGAGTCAAATTCATCTCTTTCTTACAACATGTGAACTGATACTTAATACAACTCTAATAGAAACTAATATTTGTATGACTAAGTTTATGACAATCACTAGGCACATTTAGGACTCCAACTAGCCCAGTGTTTTGAACTTAGCACAGATGTATTCTCTCTTTTTAAAATATAAATTCTCTTTTTTGCAAAACATATGGTGGAAATTCAACAACGATTAAACTATTATAAATCAACAATTTCAACCATCGAGCTGGTTAGACACCCTAGCTTATTGCAACAACATGTACTAGCTTGCTTTGTGTTAAGAATGTGTATGATCTTCTCGTCGTCAAGCTGCTTGCATCTTGCCACTTTTTTGAGATGTCCTAGATACTCTCTTATTTTTGTGCCAGAACAATGACACTTAGCAATGACATCCTTTTCTTGCATCTTGTTGATACCCACAGACTCCTCATATCAAGATGCAAGCTGCATCACTTTCACATTGTGGCCAAAATCCTAGATGGATTATGCATTACATATGAGTCTAGTAAGATATCATTTTTGTCACATGAACACTAGGTAGGTACAAGGCAAAAAAACACAAGGATAATGTCTATTATTTGGAGGAGGCCATTGAGATACTATACTAATAAGATAGTGAAGGTAGTCTACCAAAAGCTATTATGTGGTGAACACTTTTTTAGAAAGATAACAAGCAAGGGAACCTCAAAGAAATGGTCAACCAAGTAGTGAATCTTGAAGCAACATACAACCTTGGAATTAATGTTTTTACTGCATTTCGATGAAGAGTTGGTGGGCCTAGAATATAAAGTGGACAAGAAAAAAACATGCAAGCTAGGAAAAATGATTGAGAAGAGCTGGCACATGAAGTGGATGAACTTTTGGCACAACACTGTGGCACCAACAAAGAATCTATGAGTGAATATGCCTGTCTGCATGGAGTTAATAATTTATGTAAAGGTAAAGACGAATTCCTTGAAAGGCACAATTTGCTACTTGAAGGTACTACAAAATTTCAAGTTATCCTATGGCATTGGTCTATGCCTGAATGCTTCAAACTATGTCATTTTCAAGCAAATGGATATAAACAAATTTAAGATAGTGGGTATTGATTATTGGGAGAACTCGTGTATGTTTTTCTTTGATGAACTACAAGATCTTATAGTATTAGGGATTGTTAATCTTATATAAGTTGAGATATGGGGTCCTTTAGCACAATAAGAATGAGCAATATTGTCCTCTTATTTATTGTAGAAGCTTTGTCAATTTGGTATCTACATTACAGGGGGTGCACTATTAAGAAAACCTATATATCACATGCATTCAAGGGGTATTTAAAAACACCTCAACTAAAATTTTTGCTCCAATAAACCCACCCATCTTTATTTATGAACTAATTGATTTTTTTTAAGAAGTTGAATTTAAAAATCTCTCTTGTTATTGTAATCCTACTAAATTTTTCCCAAAATGTTGACTAATTTACCCCTCCTTTTGAATGCATGTGGTACACTAAGGGTCAATGTTTGCTTGGGTGTAGCTAATCACAGAACTATTTTTGGGGCATTTTAGGGCCGACGCACTCCTGGGTGTGATTTTGAATCTGGGATGGACCCGTGCTCTCCCAAATTTTTTGCTGATGTCATGATGCTGACTAGCATAATAATGAGACACAATCTATCATTCTAAACACCATAGAGCTCGACACATGGCAACTCTTCCCTGCTGCATGCAGTGTAGTCTTTAGCCCGACTACATCATGCATCTCCACACTACTTTGCATAGCGTAGTCTATGGCCTAACTACATCATGCGTCTCTTTGCTTCTTCATGCAGCACAGTCTCTTGCATGACCACCTATCATCACGTAGCTTTTTCCATAACTTTGCCACCCGTCATCGGGTAGCGTACCCATGCAGATCATGAAAATTCAAAGTTGGCTTGGAGTGACTACCACACTAGTTCTTGGCATAATAATGAGACCAAATCTATCATTCTAAACACAATAAAGCTTGACACATGGCAAATCTACCCTTCTTTGTGCAGCGTAGTCTATGGCCTAACCACCTATCATTACCTAGTCTTTTGCAGTAGCTTTGCTACTTGTATTGGGCGGCGTGTCCATGCAAATCATGAAAATTCAAGGTTGGCTTGGAGTGACCACCATGCTGGTTCTTGGAGTTATGGAGTTAATATTTTTACTTATTATATAAGGATATCTATAACAACCACCATGTTGGCAAACAAAAGGAGATGTATGATAACCATTGCATTAGTTCTTGGAGTTATATGTTATTGCACCAAGGAAAATTTATTTCCTTGTGCAACCAAGAAAAATACAATTGTGGATATAGTTCTTGATGGGTGCCTTTTAGGGCAAGGGCCATATCGACATGCCATAACTTTCTAGTGGCATCTTGGATATTGTATAATTCATGTTGATATGGCCCTTGCCCCTAGAGGGGACCCCTTTAGGGCCATATCATCAATTGCATTTTCTAAAAGTTTAATTGTATTTTTCTAGATGTATCTCCATGCAACCACCATGGTGGGTTGTTGTAGCCATTTTAGCAATATTTTGGTCCTAAAGAAAGGAAAATGTAGTCCTAATTTATTGGTATTTTAGTCCTTGTTGCAATAAAAGCTAAATGAAGAAAAAAGTATTCCGCGCCACTGCAGTCACTGGAGGCCTGGTGGTGCCATCCAGATAATCAACTACAATTCATCAGGTAAAAATTGAGCAAAAGAGATCACATCTACATCCAATAACATGTTATATAAAAATTAATAACAATTACTATTGAGAGCCTCGAGCAAAAAATGAACAAAAGATCTTACATTTATAAAAAACTTGGCAATTGCTGATAGCCTTAGAGGCCAAAAGACTACATCTAGCAAGCATAACCACTCAGCCATTGCTGAGTGGTTTATATAAAAATAATATAGTTTATGCTAAGAGCCTCAAATTGAACAAAAGAGATTACATTTGTAAAATCTCAACAATTGCTGAGAGCCTTAGCGACCAAAAGATTACATCCAGTAAGCTTGAATATTGCTGAGAGCCTTAGAGATTACGTCTAGCCATTGTTGAGTGGTTATGAACCTCATTGAGCAAGAGAATATTTGTACAACTTAGTATTGCCAATTGCTGATAGCAAGAGGATATTTGTACAACTCAGTATTGGTGCCATCCCAGCTTGTTGTGCATTCAAATTTTTTGGGAAGCCGATGGAGGAGACAATGGAGAGGCCAAACATCGTGCACAATGCACAAATGCAAGACTTAGAATACGCCCCCCTCAATAAGATGAGAGTACTTTATTGTGAAAATCCTTAGCCCTTTGTCAACGTCTCTAGGGAATCCATAGAGCACAACCATAGAGAGGACAGCGGTGTGCATGCCATCGAAGGTGGTGACATGCATATGTGGGGGGAATCGACCGAGGGAACGAAGAGATTCCACAAGAGCGAGCATTTCAAGTCCTAACAAGTGCAACATAATCACCTTATACAAGAAGAAAAACAAGATTGGGATCACGTTGCATTGAGGGGTGATAGTAGTAATATGCATGGTGAAAGGATTGGGTGAGCAGTGGAGCAGATGAGTGGATGAGAGTTGGAGGAAGAAGCATGGACCAAAGTAGAGCAGGGGCGGAAGAAAGGTGGAGGAGGGTGCATGGAACAAAGTAGCAGAGTAGGGGAAGATGAGGGAAAAGTAGCCAAATGCCAAGGACCTTATATATGAGAAAATTTGAGCCACCGTGGTGACTAGAGGCATTTTAAGCCACTACCTTAATTAATCAAAATCTGAGGATGGTGCCATCCAAATTTAATCATGAGCCATTTTAATCGCAGAGGCCACAACTACAGTAATTGCCAGCTTGGTGGAATCTTAGGCACCACCTTGCCACACTGATGGCAATGATAATTAATTATAATGTGGCTGGTAATCATGAAGTAGATGCCACCATCTTGGTAATTAATTGTGGTAATTAACTACACTCTACTGAGCATGCAAGCCTGATGACTGGTAACTAACTGCACTCTACTGATCATGCAAGCCTGGTGTGGTAACTGGTAGGTGAGTAATTGTAGGCCACTATGGTGGCTAGTAGTTAACTGCCAACTCAGTGGAATTTTAGCCGCCACCACAGACGTGCCTGGTAATCTTGGATGCCATTTCAGAGACACCACAACCAGGGGCCACCACCGATGAAAAGTGGCAATAAATACCACAAACGTTAATCATGAAGCCTAATCACCTCTAATCACTCATTACCATGCACTCTACTAAGCATTCAAGCCTGATGTGATTGGTAATTAACTTCACTCTACTGATCAGGCAAGCCTAGTGATGGTAACTAGAAGGTGAGTAATTGTGGACCACTATGGTGGCTAGTAATTAACTCCTAGTAGCCTAGTGGAATCTTAGCCACCACCACCACTAACGTGGTTGGTAATATAAGATGCCACCTCAATGGAATCTTAGCCCCCACCACTGGTAGAGGTGGAAATTATTACCACATATGTAAATCATGAAGCCTAATCATCTCTAATCACTTGACATTACCATGCAAGATAGTACTACCGCCTTGAAGTAATTAGAATTCAAGCCAACCACCATGGTAACTCTTACCTTGATAACTCCATTCCCTTTACTGTTTCATCTAATATCCATCTCAACCATTTCTTTCTCCCTTGTAGTCAAGCTACAAACTTAAGCCTCCACTATTCCATTCCCTTCACTATTTTTTCTTCTATCCCTCTTGACCCTTTCTTTCTCCCTTGCAGTTGGACTACAAACTTAAGCCTCTACTATTCCATTTCCTTCATTGTTTCATCTTCTATTCCTCTCGACTGTTTCTTTCTCCCTTTCACTCTTCTTGCAACTCCTATCCCCTTTCATAATGGATCCCCTTGGATACACTGAGCTCCAAAATGTGTGTGTATAGTTTGAAAGCTCCTCACATAATCTTTCCTCCCCCCCTGCACAGCAGTCCGGGAGCTCCTCGCATAATCTTTGATCCCCCTTTGCATAGTCTTGGAGCTCCTCTGTAGCAGAGTGTGAGAGTGTCTCCTTCCATGATCTTGAAATCATGACATATGGGAGCTCCTCACTCACTCTTCAAAAGACCAATTTGGATGCTCACTAACTTCACTAGGTTGGTACATGAGGTGAACTTGAAGGAGATTCTAGCTTTCCAATAGACCTCTAGGATATGCTAAAGAAGACAATGTACTTCTTTCCTAATACAAGAGGAACCGTGAAATTCTGGAAAGTCCAAGCAGCAATAGAGCAACTGAAAGGACATGATGTCTCTTTCTCAAGGGCAATCTCCAAGAGCATGATAAACCAACTTGAAAAATTGCATGGAATTGTCAGTTCAGTCATCGCTAGAGTTGCAATGCACCTGATGACATTTACCCTCAATGGGATTTTTGAGCAATACAATAAGAAGATCTCTCAAAAGGTGACTTTTCTACAAGAGAAAGCCATCAATGCAACAAAGGCAGCACTACATGAGAAAATTCTTAGGAAGGGTGCAAAAGCTAAGGTAGAGGATACAAAAACGAGGCCTTGCAGTAGGCATGAGAGCAAGCTAAGGCCATTGCAAAAATGGTCGAGATGGAAAGGCATAAAAGAGAAGAAGTAGAGAAGCACATCAAGGAGCTTTGAGATAGGCTTAAAGATGTTAGACTAGATGGGGACATTATGGAGAAGGAGAAAGCGACAATGTGAAAGCATCTTGAAATCAGAGAGCCAAAAAGGAGGCTCTTTACAAATGGCTCTGTAACATGCAGAACGCATTGAAATTGAAAAATACCAAATGATGGAGAAACTGAAAGGGGAGAATGTAGAAACTAGAGCGGTGATGTAGGAGTTATGAGGGAGCTTCAAGGCCAATACAAATGGGACAGAGAGCAACCATGGTGGAGAAGAAAATGAGGAAGCTCTCTAGGCCAGCAAGGATGTAGAGAGTAGCCACAGTGGAGTAAGTTGTAGCAGCCATAGTGGAACTTGTTATGTAGAACCACTTTTGCAATTTTAGAAAGTTAAGCACAAGACTGTACAACAAGATTATGATAAGGTTATGCACAACATTGCTGTGGCTTTCAAAAGTTTTGAAAAGTAGTCTGTCATCGTTAGAGATTTCCAAACTATAGTGGAAGTCTTAGAAATGGTCATCTTGATGTTATTAATCAATTTAAGCAACTTCAAGAGGGGTGAAAGCAAGGTAATGTGGAATGCTTTTTCCACTATATAGCATGAAAATATAACAAAATACATAGTACTTAGATGAAGGAAAAACAAAAATGGTTGTTATTTTTTCAATAAAATATAGAGAGTTTGTTGCATAATTACGTGCACCACTACTAAGTAGCCGAAAGACTAACGAGATGTTTCGGGTAGTTCTTAGATTCCAACTCTAAAATTTTGTTCCCTCCTTGGTGTAGGTGATCATGTTGTCAATCATATATTCCCCTAGCCTCCAAGTTGAAGAGATTAAATCTGCTATATTTGCCGTTTGCTCTATCATCTAGCTATATTCACCATCTATGCTATCGCGGCTAGCTCACAACTTCAGTTTCCCCACAACTCCGGTCTACTGAGGATTCGAATAGGTACAGTGCGATGAAATTTTTTTGAAAGCATAAGTGGTGAAGCTAAGAATTAGTTCTTAAATTTGCAGTGCTTTTTCAAGTTTCATAAAATTTTTTGTGAAGTTCCCAAAAACATTTCATGCTTCAAAACACCCAATTTCTGACTCCCCTCCCCTATTGCACTTTTACAGAACATGTATTAACTATGGCTACTCATTATATCTTTGGGAATATGTATAGAGGTCCTATATTTTTATTTATATGCTTGAAGCTTTTAGGATAGGCTCAGGCTCCCTCTCTATGCCACTCTGCTCTATGTGTGTGTGTGTGTGTGGGGGGGGGGGGGGGGGGTGTGCCAATGAAGCTCCGTTTGTGACGTTGCTTTAATTTCACTGAGATTTTTTATTTTCAAGGATATAGTGCCATGAACCGGGAAGCTCAATCTACACAGTAAATTTAAGCACTATTGAGAATACACTTTCAAAATCTGCCCTTTTTTTCTTTAAAATGACTCATGAACTCAAAGTTGCACAACATATATTGACTTTTAGTATTTTTGTCTTTGCAAAGATCATGGCAGTTAATAGAGCTTGCAAGGCCTCTAAGAAGATATCACAAGTGTAGGTCCCACTACAAAAGAAAAAATTCGAATACACAAGTGAGTTTGATGAGAAGTATGGGCTTAGTATGGTTGGAATAGATCCAAGGGAGATACATACACGTTTAAAAGAAATCAGCCTTGTAGATAGGAAGTCTATATTTACGTTTCCCAAACTAGTTTTTGGGTAGAAGAAAATAAAGTTGTATCATGTCCATGATGAGTTTGTTGAGAAGCTTGTGCGGCGTCACTATGAAGTCTATTAGGAGGGGCCACCCAATTACAAAATTGGGCTATTTTTTGCAAAGCCTTTTGCCTTGGAGAACTGCAAGTCAATACAAAGAGTTGAGGACATGCAGCCTTTCACAATTGCATGGGCTCCATTTGCGGAGAGTGCAATGGAACATGCTGAGGTCTGAGGGAATCTAGCTGCAAAGCATAAGAGGTGGGAAGAGAATATGATATCTTTGCATGATGTGTTCCCTTCACCCTCTAATGTAACACCTATCATTTCCACAACACTAGTGAAAAATATGTTTTATATGAGACCAGAATCTAGAAAAAACAAGAAGATGGCATTGATGGAATAATAAGTGTAGTTGAGATTAGGTTGGGACATTTGAAGTTGACACTTGATGAGGAGCACCAGGTTCGTGAGGTCACTAGCCGAGACTTGTATAGAGCAGAAGCAAACCGCATAGAGATGAATAAGATGGAAGCCGAATTGTTCAATCTTGGAGAGGATGTTGATCGAGAATGCTTGCTACAAAAATTTCAAAGATTGCATAACAATGTATAGGAACTGCGAAAAAGGCTTGATGATGCTAAGGTGAGTCTCCCAAATGATTTTATCTTATTTTTTATTTGTGCTATATCGCACTTAATCTATTCTCTCAGTTATTCTACATGAGTTGTATATCTCATATAGTTTGATATGTACAATATCTCTTATATATAGCACGTAATCTATTCTTTTGAGCATTCTTAATGAGGTATATTATGTCCTCACATGATGTGCTATATATTATTCCTATTTTATGTTTCTTTATTTAATCTTTCAAGGATACTGAATGAGATGTATAGCTCATACTATGTGCTATGTACTTTATCTCTGGTATATACAATCAATCTATTCTTTTAGCTTATTGAATAAGCTACATAGGTCATGCTATGTGCTATGTACATTATCCCTACTCTATAGCACTCAGTCTATTCTTCCAAGCATACTGTATGAGCTATATATAGCTCATACTATGTGCTATGTACATTATCTTGCTATATAGCAAGTAGTCTATTCTTCCAACCATACTAAATGATCTATATAGTGCATGATATGTGCCATGTACATTATCCCATTCTATATAGCATGCAATATATTCTTCCAAACATAATGTAAGAGATATATAGCTCATACTATGTGCTATGTGTACAATATATATGCTATATAGCCCTTAATCTATTCTTTCAAGCCTATTGAATGAGCTATATAGCTCATGTGTTGTACGTTATCTCTGCTATATAGTACTTAATCTAATATTTCAAGCATTCTAAATGAGTTATATAGCTCATGCTATGTGCTATGCACATTATCCCATGCTATATAGCACTTAATATATTGTTCCAAACATAAGGTAAGAGCTATATAGCTGATACTATGTGCTATGTACATTATCTATGCTACATAGCACTCAATCTATTCTTTCAATCCTACTGAATGAGCTATGTAGCTCATGTGTTGTACATTATGTCTAGTATATAGCACTTAATCTAATATTTCAACTATGTTGAATGAGCTATATAGCTCATGCTATGCACTATGTACATTATCTTTGCTATATAGCATTGAATCTATTCTTTCAAGCCTACTAAATGAGTCATATAGATTATGCTATGTGCTATATAGTATCTCTGATATAATACTGAATCTAATATTTCGAACATACTAAATGAGCTATATAGCTCAAACTGTGTGCTATATAGCACAAAACTTGTTCTATATATGCTATGCAGCACTATATGCAACACAATTTGTGGTACATAACACATATCATGTGCTTTTTGTATGCAACATGGCTCACTATTTTTGCTATCCTCAGTATCATTGCACAAGGTTGGTTAAAAAACATATTTTTGGAGGTTTTGGAAAGTTTTGATATTTTGTATATATTTGTAGGTTTCAGGTTTAGAAATAGAGAGGACGATTAAGGAGGCATAGGCCCACATGGATTTTTGCTTACAGTTCAAGTCCAGGGTTGAGTCTAGGCCCCCATTGCTATTAATCCACATACACCAGTCGTTGATGGTATGGGTGGTTTGCTTTTGAAGGCTGGTGACTACACCCACTTGTCATCAGATTGTGGCTTTCCTTTTGGTACTCAATCATTTGAGGTGTTTGGGTTATAATGTGGTCACATGTACCACCTTCTCTGCTTTGCTCATGTAGCAATAGACATTGGTGCATGTGTACATAGTGCATGTAGGGAGCCCATTTTTGAGAGATCCAAATCAATTCTTGGCATTCCAACTTCCTATAGATCTCGTATGTTTTAAAATCTATGTGGTTTTTTCATTGTAGCAAGTTGGTGGTTAAATTATTGAAGTATTTTTATGTTGATGTGTAGATGCCAACTTGATCTTGAGTTGAATTCTCTCGATGAGATGAGCACGTGACACCTATTACAAGTGTGCATTGTCATGATATCCTCACTATTCTTAGTGTCCATTTTTCTATGATAGTACTTTCACTATTAATTTTGCTCGGGGGGTTCACCTAAAATATGTAAGTATACCACGTGAGTTCAAATGGAGGGATTTTTAATTCCAAAATTTAAGGTAAATTTATTTACATAGTGCTACATAGCATATTATGTAGGTTGTATAGCCCACACAATGTGCTATATAGAATTCATGGTGTTCCACAACTATACATACTGAAACTATATGCTATATAGGTGATTTCGTGCTTGGAATAGCGCAAATAGTGAGCTACATGGCCAGCTGATGTAGTGCAATTTTTAATAAATTCATTGAGTATTACTACATCTGAGCTACATCTACTAGATCCAAGCATAAGGAAGGACCATCTAGAAGAGTGTTTTGGGAGATCAAGTTGGGTGAAGTGGATAGAACCAAGACATGGGGTTGTGCAAGGGTGGAGGGGTCTCAAGGATTGCATAGCATTCAAGGATTTTGCAAGCATGATGCAACACAAAAGGGAATTGTCTTGCTATTACCATGCATGCATGCAAAAAGTGATGAGGTATCAAGTGAAGAAAACATAGTTGAAGAACCTATCTATGAGGGTTGTGAGGACTTACTGAGTGATCTGCTTGAAGAGGGAGACAATATTGCTGTGAATGCTGGAGGAGGGAAACGAGAAGGTTGTGGACTTCTTCATTCTAAAATATAGCCATGCAAAGCAAACAGCCAGCAAAGTTCTTAGAGACAAGTGGGGCATTGTTTGTGGTAGGCGCTCACACTATGTTAGTGGATGGTACTACGAACAACGCAATGACCATCATTCTTGCTTGCTCGAAAACAAGCCAGTCACCATTATCTTGTCTCATGTTGTTAGAGCCATGAAATTTGACATGGAATTGGTGGATTCCAAAGGTAGCATCATATACTACCTATCCTCGTAGGACATGAATTGATCTACAATGCATTATTCTATAAGGCCTAAATGTAGGGCAAATGTGATCTATGAACTCCGAAACATTTCATTAACCTTTTTAGTAACAACCAATCCAAACCCTTTTTTGTGCATGGTTCACAGGGTTGTGCAAAATACTATCAAAATATGATCTGTCATGTTTTATTTTAGACCTATTTTGTTCTCCTATTATGTTCATCTCTTCTACTCAATGCACAAATAGCCAAAAAAATAATAGAGTCAATGTAAAAAATACCAATAATATTATCATCCTACTTATCTTAGTCTATGTGATCATAAGATCATGTAAGAAAATAGTACGCAGCGGAAGATAACAACAAAACGCAAGTACACGATGGAAAGCTGGAGAGAATACAAAAATTCTGATATACCAAACTGCTGATACAACTGATGGTTGGCTGTCCACCCGTGCGCTCTACAGAGAGAGCTTCGATGGTGATCTAGACAGATGCTGGACGGAGGACTATGAGCGTGAAGAACTGGTGATATGATGATAGGGGGTGGCCACTTATATAGTGTGAGTGGTTGACGGTCGGCCTTGTAATAGGCAGTCGGCCTAATAGACAGTCGGCCTGAAAGACCAACCGACCCTTCAGAAAACATGCCGTCGGGCAGATGAAGGACGCATAGGTCATACCGTCGGGCCTGGGGCTTTGCCCCCAGACCCCCACCGGGGGCCTGCGCCCCCCAGACCCCCTGCTATCGGGGGGGCTATCGCCCCCCCGAACCCCCCCTTTGTGCAGACGGGTATCTACTCTTGGCTCCTAAGCCGTCTCATAACCATCTGGTCTACTCTAAGACCCCTTCTAGTGTCTAAACTGGGGATCCCTCCCAATATCTGATACCCATCATGGCTTCTCCTCATATGGGGGCCTTACAACATTGGGTACACAGAATATTGGTGGGTTACATGAGAGGTGGACATTTGAGCTAACTCTAACACCCCCCCTCAATGTTCACCCGAAGATGAACTACGTGTTCGGACCAATGCCGAGTCGATGTAGATGCCGCAACAATAAATCACTCCCAAGAGCCTTCGTGAAGATGTCTGCGCAATTGTCCTCTGTGGGACAATACTCCAGCTCTATGACTCCATCCTCGATGAGCTCTCGTACGTAGTGATACTGGATCTCTATGTGCTTTGTACGAGCATGGAACACAGGATTCTTTGCGATGGCCATGCAACTCTGATTGTCGCATTTTAGAATTGTCGCATCTTCGATTGGAACTCTTATGTCTTGCAGGATCCTCCTTAGCCAAACTGCTTCACAAGCAGCAATGCATGCTGCCTTGTACTCAGCTTCCGTCGAAGATAGTGCCACTGTTGGTTGCTTCTTGCTAATCCAAGAGAACACTCCTGAACCAAGTGAGAAACAATATCCAGAAACTGACTTTCTAGAATCACAATCTCCCGCCCAATCCGAGTCACAGTAACCTGCCAAGGTCTTCCCTGCTCTGTAGGTAATGCCATACTCCAGTGTACCTTTCACGTACTTTAGCACACGCATCCCTACTTTCCAATGGTTCTCTCGAGGTTGATTTGAGAACCTACTAAGTACACCAACTGCAAAGCTGATATCAGGTCTAGTGTTGCATAGAAAAATGAGACTCCCCACAAGTTTCCTATACTCCTTGATGTCGACAAGTGGTGATGCATCCTCCACTGAGAGCTTACCATTTACCTCCATGGGAGAGACCACATCCTTACACTCGGTCATATCGAATGCCTTCAAGATCTCGCAAGCATATCTCTGCTGAGAGATGAAAATCCTGCCAGGTTTTTGCCAAACCTCAATGCCGAGGCAAAAGTGCATGAGCCCCAAATCTGTCATCTCAAACTCGGAACTCAACGACTCCCTCAACTATTGCAGCATCTTCTCATGATCTCCTGTGATGATCAAGTCATCCACGTAAAGGACTATTACCACATACTTGCCATCCTGCTTACAAACATACAGGTTAGCATCAGAAGCACTTTTTGAGAAACCAATAGATATGAGAAAGCTATCAATCCGTTGGTACCATGCCCTTGGGGCCTGTTTCAGCCCGTACAATGCCTTCTTTAGTCTGCAAACCTTGTTCTCTGAATTGGGCACCTCAAATCCTGGTGGCTGGAACACATATACCTCCTCCTTGAGATGTCCATTCAAGAATGCAGATTTCACGTCCATTTGAAACACCGGCCACTGCTTATGAGCAGCCAAGGCAAGTACCACCCGAATAGTTGTCATCCTTGCTGTAGGAGCAAAGGAATCCTCAAAATCAAAGCCTTCAACTTGCGAGTATCCTTGTGCAACAAGCCTAGCCTTGTACTTTTCCAAAGATCCATCAGATTTGTACTTGGCCTTCCATACCCATTTGGTACCAATGATCTTCCTTTTTTCTGGACGATCAACCAAGTCCCAAGTCTGATTCTTCATGATGCTATCATACTCCTCTTGCATGGCAGCTTTCCAATTTGGATCCGCCATTGCCTCATCCAAATTCGTAGGCTCTTGAACTTTCATAATCTCAGCCATCAAGGCCATATTGACTATGTGTTCAGAAGCCCTTTTCTGCTCCTCTATCCTCTTTGATCATCGAAGTCCATCTGCAGATGACTCCGCCAAGTCTGAAACCGGATTCTTCTCATCAAAGAGCTGCCTTGCCCACTTTGGAAGTGGCTTACCTTGTGGAGCCAATGATGTTGTGGTGTTGGTGGAGTCTGTTCCTCGAAGTACTCCTCCTCATTCTGCAACTCTGCTTTAGATACGGGCACAAGGTGAGTTACTTTTACGGCTGATGATAAAGTGGAAGGGCATACCTCCTCCTCCACTGTATGTGGCTGTTCCCAAAACACCACATCACGACTGACCACGATCTTCTTTGCCTCTGGATCATATAGTTGGTACGCCTTTGACTCCTGGCTATAGCCCATGAAGATACACTTTCTGCTCTTTGGATCTAATTTCTTTCTGGTGCTATCTGGAACATGAACAAAGCAATCACATCCAAATGTTCTGAAATGAGAAGCGGAAGGCTTTTTACCTGAGTAGGCCTCCAAAGGTGTTTTGCCCATCAAGGCCTTTGTGAAGCTTCGATTGAGGAACTCTCCTCCTCGATCCATGCGAAGCTTCTTTACCTTCAGCCCGCTTTCGTTTTCCACCATCTTTTGCCACTGTTTGAATTTTCCAAGAGCTTCAGCCTTATCTCGTAAAAAATACACCCACATGTATCTACTGTAGTCGTCGACGATAAGCATATAGTAGTTACATCCCCCCAAAGCTTGAGTCGGAGCTTTCCCACTGAGATCAGCATGAACCAATTGTAGAGGAGCCTTTGCCCGATAGCCGCTCTCATGTGGAAAAGCCTTCCTTTGTTGCTTGCCCATCATACAAGCTTCACAAGGTTCCTGCACCTTTGAGAGTGCAGGCAAGTGTGCAACCATCCCTGTTTTCTGCATTTCCAAAAGAATAGGATAACTAAGATGACCAAATCTTTCATGCCATACCTTACTGATGCCCACTCCTGAAGAGACTGTTAGTGCCGTCAGCTCGTACAGATTGTTCTTCCTTACTGCCTTGCCGACTACCTTGCCCGCTGCATTAAGGATTTCTGCTCCGGTCCTCTTGAAACGCACCTCCAAGTTGCGATCAGTTATCGCAGCAACCGAAAGCAAGTTCTTCTTTAGCTGAGGAACTAGTAATACATCAGAAAGCTCTTTAGTTTCACCCTCTTGAATGGAAAGAGAGATAGTACCTGTACCTTCCACAGGGCATTTTGCATTATTACCGACCGTCACGTTCATGGGCTCTTGTAGAGGCTTGAAAGAGCTATACCAGTCCTTCTTTCTGGTCATGTGACGGGACGCTCCACTATCAAGGAGCCACGAATCATTCGTTGTTGAAACTTCTGTTGAGGAGCATATTTCTTCAATTGCAACCCATAGCTCCAACTCAGTTTCAACTGTGTTGGCAGATTCCTTGCCTTTCGAAGAAGACTGTGTAGTGCCATTCTTTTCGTCCTGCTGCTTCTTTCTGCAATCCTTGATCATGTGACCGCTTTTGTTGCAGTAGTGGCACTTACCTGAAAACTTCTTCTTCTTACCATTCTTCTTCTCTCCACCCTTCCCTTTGGATGTGGTTGAGAATGCTGCATCACTTCCGCCATCGCGGGTCTTCATTCGCATCTCCTCCTCTAGAAGCATCGCGCTGAACTCTTCAAAAGTGAGGGGTGGATTTCTTACCTGCGTGTTGAGTGTCGTGACCAACGCATCGTACTTTTGTGGAAGGATCCGAATGCACCTTCTGGCCAACTCTTCGCTGGTCTTTGTAATCCCAACCGCCGCCATCTGATCACGTAGATTCTTGATCCGTGTGATGAATGTCTCAGCTGATTCTCCATCAGAGCACCTCTCTGCAGCAAGCATATTCTCCAGATTTTGAATTCTGGTCTGATTCCGCGTTTCATACTGACCTTTCAGTATGTTCCAAGCCTCACTTGCCTTGTCTGTGTGCTGAATCAGAGTCAAAACAGAATCACTTGAACTGGTAACAAGAGCGCAGAGTGCATCTGCATTCCTTCGTTTCCATGCCCGAAAAAGATCTGCATTCGGTGGCGTTATGACGTTGGGGTTGTTTGGATTTGGTGATCCAACCGGTTCTGGATCCAATCCCAGAACAGTATCCAGAAGCTCATATGAATCCAAGATCGCGCTGATCTTGAATTTCCACAAAGTATAATTCGTCCCATCGAGCTTGCCTTCATTGAAGGCAGGTGGATGAATTCGCAACGGGGTTGGTGCAGCCATCACTCCTAGTAGCCTTTGCTAACAAAGCTCGTTGAACTTGCAATAAAGTCGTTACTCAGATAGCCTGAGCTCTGATACCATGTAAGAAAATAGTACGCAGTGGAAGATAACAACAAAACGCAAGTACACGATGGAAAGCTGGAGAGAATACAAAAATTCTGATATACCAAACTGCTAATACAACTGATGGTTGGCTGTCCACCCGTGCGCTCTACAGACAAAGCTTCGATGGTGATCTAGACGATCTAGACAGATGCTGGACGGAGGACTATGAGCGTGAAGAACTGGTGATCTGATGATAGGGGGTGGCCACTTATATAGTGTAAGTGGTTGACGGTCGGCCCTGTAATAGGCAGTCGGCCTAATAGACAGTCGGCCTGGAAGACCACCGACCCTTCAGAAAACATGCCGGCGGGCAGATGAAGGATCGCGCATAGGTCATACCGTCGGGGGGGCTTTGCCCCCATACCCTGCCGCTGGGGGCTTTGCCCCCAGACCCCCACCGGGGGCCTGCGCCCCCCGGACCCCGTGCTATCGAGGGGGCTATCGCCCCCCCGAACCCCCCCTTTGTGCAGACGGGTATCTACTCTTGGCTCCTAAGCCGTCTCATAACCATCTGGTCTACTCTAAGACCCCTTCCAGTGTCTAAACTGGGGATCCCTCCCAATATCTGATACCCATCATGGCTTCTCCTCATATGGGGGCCTTACAACATTGGGTACACAGAATATTGGTGGGTTACATGAGAGGTGGACATTTGAGCTAACTCTAACAGATCAATCAACATGAATAGGAGCATTACTCCCAAAGTCCCACATGAACAACCAGTAAAATAGCAGAGTCTACAACTCATCACATGGATATCCTTAAAGAAAAAATACCAACCAATGCCACTATTGCAACCAAAATTTTTGGGCTTCTTATATTTGATTATGGGTTTAATATGTTTGGGCACAAAGGAAGAAAGTGTTTTAATTGTGGTGCAACATAATCATGAAATCAAATAGTCAAACAGATACCAATCAATTCAATGCTATATAGCTGATCTATTGACAAATAATAACTGCTTTTGTGCTATATGGCACAGACAATAATCGATTTAGTGATATCTAGAAGATATACTAACTGTTTTGGTGCCATATAGAGGATCTATTGACAGAGAGTAATTGATTTAGTGCTATATATCATAGACAATAGCTGGTGTAGTGCTATGTAGCTACTTTATTGATAGAGACTAACTGATTTAGTGCTACATAGATGATTGATATAGCTGATGTGGTGCTATATAACACATACAGTAACTTTTATCCATATGAAACAGAACTCATACAACTACATAACATTAAGAGAGAACTTTTGGATGTGCAATGTGCTTTACAACATAGACAAACAACATCAAAAGATAACAATCAAATATAGGTTTAATTACAAAAAATTATTTGGTAGGCACATTGGTCTTACAAAAGCTCTAGCTCCTTCACAATATAGTCTTTTACATCATGTGAACCATAATATATGTACAATACGAATGATGAGAGTGCCTCTCACATTGTCTACTCACAAAATAGCAATAATATTGCTATGTGGGCATGGATACCTCATCCTTTGGATTGATTAACTTGTTCATCTTACAAAAGCTTCGATAGTCATGTGCACTGTTCCACATAGCCAGCCAATATATCAACATTTTTGTGAGAGAAAAGGGATCATGCTGACTATCCTCAGGATCAAAACTCTTAGGACAAATGCATAAATCAAGGTCATTTAGGATGGACTTTTACCGCATGTTGCCAACAAGCAGGGGTTGAATTCAATATAAAACCTCCAAATGTGTTCAAAATTCTTGAAAAAAATGGGTTTCTACCAATAACTTGTAGGAACCCCAGTAGGAAAATCCCCAAATGGAAATGGTTCCTCTATGCATTCATCTTGGCCCAGCTCTGCCAACCAAAAATCCCCTCTCCTGTTGAGATATCAAGCTCTATCCCCGACATATCTCCTGGATGACTATCATTTATGTCACCGCCTATGTTAGTTGTACTCGTGGTGTAGTTAGACTACCACGTATGTTTTTGGTTTGGGTTCACATATGAACCACGTATTCTAGGTTTTGACATATAGGGTATTTTCCTCTTCTATTGTATTGTTGTTGTGTGCAAAAGTGAAGAAAGGCTTCACCCTCCAACCTTGTGTCCTCTCTCTTTTGTGTGTTGTGAAGAAAGCTGAACTTGAGTCTCCTATCTCTCTCCCTTATTCTTTACATGGTATCAGAGCCTTGTTCTCGTGGTAAGGAGCTCAAGAAAGCTAGCCAAGTTTGTGGTGTCTTGGTAAGAGGACCAGTGTAGCTTTCCTATTTCGAGTTTGGGAGCAAATCTCTGCAGGTAGCACAGCCAGAAGTGCAGGAGTGCACTGCTTCAGATTGAGAGGCCCTTCGCGGTGCGGCGACTTTATTTTTCTGATTTGAGGCCGTTTCGGGGCCCGTTTTGAAGGCGGAAGTTCTTCGCAGGCACTCAGAAAAAGGCCCTGTTTTTGCTGTGCGACCATCGCGCGGCTAGTCGCTGGAAAGGTGCCATAGAAATTGCATCGTATGCCTATGTGCAGAGATATTGGGAGTTGCAGATTCATGCCTGTTGCCTGTTGATGCAAAATCGTCACGAGGAAGTGACTGTGTGGTGAAATACCACTTTTGTCAGTGTTGCCTATCTGCCCCTGTGAGGCTCTTCGCAGAAGTTTTGCTATTTGCCCTTCTGAGGCATTTGCTGTGTTTACAGGTTGCTGTTGCAATTCGTGATTTGTAAAATGTCTGAGAATCTGTCTACCATTGTCAGTGAGAAGCTTGACAAGAACAACTTCCAAGCATGGAAGTTCAGGATGACAAACTTCTTTATGGGAAAGGGAGTTTGGGATTACATCAGTGGTGAAACTGCAGAACCAGTTTTGGGTGCTGCTCCCACTCCTGCTGAATTGAAGGCCTTTAAAGAATGGCATGAAAAAGCCAGAAAATGCCTGTATTGGCTGTCCGTTAGCATTTCAGATTCTATGATTGTGCATATACAGGATCTAGAGACGCCTAAGGAGGCATGGGATACATTGGTGAAGCTGTATAGCACAAATACCAAAGCACGAAAGATGCAGCTAAAGCAGGAGTTGCACAATGTGCAAAGGAAAAATCTGAATATAAATGAGTATTCCTTGAAGGTGAAAGGCCTTGCAGATTCTCTTGCCTCCATTGGAGCACCTGTTGATGATGAGGACTTAGTGTCCGTGACCTTGAATGGTCTTGGGAAAGATTATGCACAATTTCGGACATCCATTGGAGTCCGTGAAACATTTCCTGATTTTCAGGAACTTATTGCTCTCTTGCTGAGTGAAGAGCAAAGGAATGGTGGTTCAACCACCTCAACTTCTCAAGAGACTGCTTTCTACTCGAATACAGGTAGAGGCAGGGGTAGAGGAAGAGGCCGTTCTGGTGGCCGTGCAGGAAATCAGAACCAACAGCAACAACAAGAAAACCAGTCCTATGGAGGAGGACGTGGTAGTTCTAGAGGCAGGGGGAGCCAAAGAGGCCGTGGCTCATGGCAAAGGAACCAGCAAGTAAATAGCAGCATAGAATGCTATTATTGTGGAAAGCCTGGACACAAGGAGAATACATGCTATAAAAAGCAGAATGACATCAAAAGTGGAAAGTTGCAGCAAAGCAACTATGCATCATCAAGTGGGCATGGTGACGACAGAAATGAGCACCTTTTTGTGATGCAGCATATGGTTAACTCCATGTCAGGAGATGCTGCAGCTTGCAATGATGTTTGGTATGTTGATTCAGGTGCCTCTAACCACATGACCAGTCATGGTGAGTGGTTTCATGATGTCAAAAATTTGGATAAGCCAGGTTATGTTGAAACAGGTGATGATACTGCGCACCCAATTACGCAGGTTGGTAAAGTGCCATTGGCTATGCAGGATGGCAAAACAAAGTACTTGGCAAATGTACTTCATGTTCCAAAAATCACTAAGAACCTGGTTTCAGTTGGCCAAATGGTTGAGCAAGGTCTGTAGGTTAGATTTAATCCTGATGGATGCTTTGTTGAGGACTTGAAAAATAAATGCCGCTTGGTTGCAAAAGGCAACAAAAATGGAAGAATGTTCACCTTGGATGTTGATATGCCTGAGGTGAAAGCTGCTATGTTTGCGCATGGGAGAGGTGTCATTGCAGATATTGAGATATGGCACAAGCGCATTGGGCACGTGAATATACAAAGGCTGAAATCTATGCAAACGAAAAACATTGTTGCAGGTTTGCCTAAATTCAGAGTTGAGGGAATGCAAAAGGTATGTGAAGCATGCCAAATGGGTAAGCAAGCCAGACATGCATTTCCCAAAAATGCTAAGGTGAGCAAAAGACCTTTGGAAGTGATCCATTCAGATGTTTGGACAACCAAAGCTGCTTCTATTGGTGGATGCCATTATTATGTGACGTTTATTGATGACTACACTAGGAAGGTGTGGATTTATTTTATGAAGCACAAAAGTGAAGTGTTCAGCCATTTCAAGGCTTTTAAGGCCATGGTTGAAAAAGAGAAAGGTGTGCATATTAAAGTGCTAAGATCTGATGGAGGGGGAGAGTACTTTTCAGAAGAATTTTGTGAATATCTGAAAGAACAGGGAATTCAAAGGAAGTACTCATGCAGGTCTACCCCTCAGCAGAATGGGGTTGCAGAAAGGAAGAACAGGCATATTGCAGAAGTAGGACGGGCGATCCTAAATGAGAAAAACATGCCTGATTATTTTTGGGCTGAAGCAGTAGCAACTGCTGTTTATATTATGAACAGAACCCCCACTGCAGCTGTCCATGGCATGACGCCTGAAGAAATGTATACAGGCCAAAAACCAGATATTTCTCACTTGAAGGTATTTGGTTGCATAGCTTATGTTCATGTTCCTGATGAGAAGAGAACAAAGCTGGATCCAAAGGCAGAAAAATGCATCTTTATTGGATATGCTCAGCACCAGAAAGGGTATCGCTGTTATAACCCTTCCACCCGCAAAATGCAAGTGAGCAGAGATGTTGTTTTTGATGAAATGAGCAGCTGGTATGCACCAACTGTTATGGTAGGAGATGCAGATGCAAGAAATGGGAATGCTGCAATAAATGCAGAGCAGCAATCTCAAGCCTTGAGTGGACCCAGAGAGTCCTCTACTAGTGGATCTAATGCATGGACAGGGAGATTGAGATCTAGTGAATCGTCACATGGCAGTCCTGATAGTGTTGTGCAGGTATCACATAAGGGAAAAGAAAAAGTGGACCATGCTCCAGTGTTTGATGTGTCTGCTGGTAGCTCTCATGTTGATGGAGAGTCAAGTGGCTCTGAAATGAGCCTTGATGAGGAACTTGGGATTCCTTCTGTTGTTACACCTGGTGCAAGGAAAAGCAGGCATGATTTAAAGACTCCTGCAACTGATCCAGTTGTACGGAGGTCCACTCGTATTAAGTATCCAGTTGACAGGCTGAGATATGATGGGTATACAGCACATCACTATGCTTATATGGTCAAGGTTCTAGAGGAGCCAGAGCCCACATGTTTTGAGGATGCAGCAGGGCATAAAAATTGGGAAGCAGCTATGGATGAAGAGATGGCTGCCTTGGATGCAAACCACACTTGGGATTTGATGCCTTTGCCTCATGATAAGAAGGCTATTGGCTGCAAGTGGGTTTACAAAGTAAAGCACAATGCTGATGGGTCTGTTAGCAGGTACAAGGCAAGATTGGTTGCCAAAGGTTTTGCACAGACATATGGAATTGACTATGAGGAAACTTTCAGCCCAGTTGCAAGGATGGCAACCGTGAGAGCAGTAATTGCTATGGCTACTGCAAAGGGATGGTCTTTGCATCAGATGGATGTGAAAAATGCCTTCTTGCATGGTGACTTGCAGGAAGAGGTTTATATGATGCAGCCAGAAGGTTATGAGGATAATGCACACCCCGATTTTGTATGCAGGTTGCGCAAAGCCTTGTATGGCTTAAAACAGGCGCCGAGGGCATGGTCAGACAAGATAGGGCAATATCTTGTCACTATTGGATTCCAGATTTCCAATTCAGATTTTTCACTTTATGTGAAAAGGACAAACAGAGGGATTGTGCTTATAGTCATCTATGTTGATGACTTGATTATTACAGGTGATAGTGATGCAGACATTAATGAAGTGAAGCTGCTGTTGAAGCAGAAATTTGAGATGAAGGATTTGGGAGAGCTGCGTTACTTCTTGGGCATTGAGGTTATTAGATCCCCGAGTGGGATATGGCTGTTGCAAAGGCAATACGGTTTGGACATGCTGTCCAAATATGGGATGACAGGCTGTAAGCCTATCTCTGTTCCATTGGAGCAGAATGTGAAGCTCAATGCAGAGTCAGGTGAGCTTCTTGAAGATATTACTATGTACAGGCGCATAGTAGGTAGCTTGATTTACATGACTATAACCCGACCAGATTTGAGCTATGCTGTGGGGCTGGTGAGTCAGTTTATGCAGGCACCGAGGAAGCCACATTTGGATGCGGCTAGGCGCATACTGCAGTATGTGAAGTCCACATTGCATTATGGACTGTTTTATGAAGCTGGGTGTGCATTACAGGTACATGGATACACAGATGCTGACTGGGCTGGTAGTGTCTCAGACAGGAGATCTACTAGTGGTTTTATGTTTTCCCTTGGGAGTGGTGCCATCAGTTGGAGCAGCAAGAAGCAGCCAACAGTTGCCTTGTCGAGCACAGAGGCTGAGTACAGGGGTGCAGCAATGGCTGCATGTGAGGTAGCTTGGTTACGGAAGCTACTTGCAGATATGGGACAGTCAGTTCATGCAGCAGTTGTCATTCATTGTGACAACATTAGCAGCATCATGCTTGCTAATAACCCAGTTTATCATGCTAGAACGAAGCACATTGAGGTGCATTATCACTTTGTGAGAGAGAAGGTTCTAGCTGGTGAGATTGATCTTGTCTATGTCAGCACTGAGGAGCAGGTGGCTGATATCTTTACGAAGGCATTGGGTACCGAGAAGCTTCGCAGATTTAGGAGCTTGCTTGGTGTACGTGAGATGGATTTGAGCTTGAGGGGGAGTGTTGAGATATCAAGCTCTATCCCCGACATATCTCCTGGATGACTATCATTTATGTCACCGCCTATGTTAGTTGTACTCGTGGTGTAGTTAGACTACCACGTATGTTTTTGGTTTGGGTTCACATATGAACCACGTATTCTAGGTTTTGACATATAGGGTATTTTCCTCTTCTATTGTATTGTTGTTGTGTGCAAAAGTGAAGAAAGGCTTCACCCTCCAACCTTGTGTCCTCTCTCTTTTGTGTGTTGTGAAGAAAGCTGAACTTGAGTCTCCTATCTCTCTCCCTTATTCTTTACATCTCCTACATGGGTTAGGAAATGCCTATCGCATTGTATTTTCCATATTGCCGTAGGTGCAACTGCTCCAAATAATTAAGCTAAACATATTTGAACATGCCTTAAGGAAGCATTCAGCATCCTTTTGCAACACAGCAACCTCATTTGGCTTATCCCAAAACAATTTGAAATTCTAAGGATGCTCAATATTGGGGTAGCCTCTCCCCCTATAGATCCTATATCTTTTTAGTAATAATCCATTCATGTCTGAAACCAATGCTTTAGTTTTTATACACTCAAGGACATGTATTGTTTGTGGCATAATCCTTATTGGTCCTTCATGATGGAGTACATGCCATTCATGCCTCCATATTAACAACCTATTATGCCTTGCCTTGCCCTGTGCATCATTTCATTCTCAACATTCAGCCAGTGAATCATTATGTACATCAGCAAGGTATGCTTTTACATCAGCCTATGCATCTTTCTCATTAACATGAGCCGGTAAATCCTTTTGTGCATCAGTAGGTTATGCTTTTGCATCAACCTGTGCTTCTTTCTCAACTTTAGCTTTGTGTGGCATCGGCCTGTGCATCCTTCTGAACATCAACATTGGATGCTTCTGTGACAACATGTGCATCGTTTTGAGCATCATTCTTAGCTTTTGCATTAGCCTATACATCCTCCTCAACATGAGAATTGTGTGGTGATGGGTCAGCTTGTGCATCCTTCTTAACATTAGCCTCATATGCTGATGCATTAGCTTGTGCATCCTTATCAACAATAGAATCATGTGCTTTTGCATCAACCTATGCATCATTTTGAACGTCAACATTGAATGCTTTTATATCACATAATATCTTTGATAATTTTTCATCCCAATCTACACCAAGTAGTGATTCTGCCTTCTCATCTTGTGCTTCTTCAACTTTACTATCTTGTCTTGCTCTTGCTTCATCAACCTACTCTACATGTATATCATCAGCCTACCTTGCTTATGCCTCATCAACCTATCCTACCCATGCCTTGTTATCCTGCCCTAAAGTTTCCATATAGTCAGTAGACGCTTCTTGTGCCTTGTCAACCTAGAAGGACCATTTCTCATCAGGCTTCCCTTCGTCATTGTTGGTGTCCCTAGCCCATTTAATAGTATGCTTCCTTCCTTGCTTTTTCCTTTCTACAGCATGATCTTTTACTGTGTGTGAATCATCATTCAAATCATTTTCATTGTACATAGTAATTCCATGCACATTGCATTTTTGGGCAACATAGAACTTGCCTTAAATATTATTGAAAACAAGTCAAACAAGACAAACATGGAGAGGATGGAACACATGGTGGATCATGATTCACCAAGCATGGCACATCTTTATTATATTGCAAAAAACTCTTGCAAGCTACGTTGTTGGGATGCTCGTCTAGCTTGCAAAAAACTACTCGCATACAATGTCATGGAAGTTCATTACACTTCAATGACATACCATTGCTCCGAGCTCTACTCTTGAAGGGTCCTTTTTGTGTGAAGTGAGATAATATAATGTCATCATCTGTGATATACAATGGTCCAATGGGAGCCTCCTTAGGCTCCTCAACATCTAGTACCTGCCTTCTTGAGCCTACCATCCATCTATAACAATTCCTTATGTTGAGAGTTGTGGTGCCATGAGCACATGTAGAGCAAAGGTATGAGCAAAGGATAAGCTGCCACATGGCATGGAGGAGATATCCCACATGTGAGCAAGCAAAATGGATGTAAGTACCCTCACCTATAAAAGGGAGGTTCATTTGAAGGAATATCAATCAAGCACTTTGCACTATCTCAAGATTCTCTTTATGAGTCCAAGCTAATCTATCTTGGAACCTAATTGACTTGAGATACATGTCATGAGCACTCTCTTCATCATGTTTCCACATAGGTTCCATCCACCTTAGAGCGCTCCATAGATCCTGAGGCACGCATGTTTTGTCATGGTATCAGAGCATAGGCTTAGCTCTCCTAGTTTAGCTCATTAGTAGTTCACTAGGATTGCTCCCATTCCTAGATTAGTTGTAGGCATGCCTTAGGAGCTCATGTTTTTTCTCCTAGGTTAGTTTTAGTTTTAGATTGAGAACAAATTTTCGTCTCTTGAGAGAGAAATTTTCCGTCCATCCATTTCATGAGAGTGTTTCTTGTGAGAAAGAGGAAGGTCTCGACTCTCCATTGAGAGAGAGAAGGGCACTTGGTTCTTTGAGATTGTAAAATTCCTTAAGGTTCAAGAGGCTCTTCTTTTGGTTCTATTCTCCCGAGTGAGATAGCTTCAGAAAGCTGTTGCAGAGAGTTTTGAGGTAAAGACCTGCATCTACATCCTTTAGTAAGTGCTCATGCAAAGCTCCTTACTAAACTGAGGCCGCACTCCATCAAGAGTCTCTACTTCTATAGCTCCCTCTAGCTCGCAACAAGGCTGCCTCCTACTCGCATCTACAACCAGCAATAGAACACCATCGACAATAGCTCTCGACTCTAAGATGGCTCCTCAACTATCAACCCAGTCTTCTAAATGACAGCATCTACAAGTGCCTCCAAAAGTCCTTTGTGCAGCTTCAACAAGGGTCAGCCCAATAGTAGCTCCTTCATCGACGCTCAGCCTCAAGCGCTCAACGCCGCCGCTGCCCTTCACTATTTTCACTCAACACATAGTTGTAGTGGATTGCACACGACTGCCTCCATCGACAAAGCAAGCAGCAGCCCAAACAGTCGCCATAGTCCAGCAACATCAACACTCCTCCAAACAGAGTTGCCGCTTCTCCGCCCGACAATCTACGCACCAGCACTACTGGACTATAGCAGCAGCAACCAGGCTCCAGCCAAGCTTTTACAAACGAACATCGACGGGCTGCTACAAGCAATGCTTCCACGAACACCGGCTCAGCAAAGCAATTCCCATCAGACTCCCTCGAACAGCGCTACAACAACAGACTCTCGTGTCCACGTCCGGCTCCTACGATAGCGGCCATCGCCCCCGCCTCTGTTACAGTCCACGGGCATCTTCGTCGATGTCCTCTGCAACAAATTTCCTTCAAAAAAAAAAACCTTCAAATCTCCAAGGTTCCATAAAACGCCACGTGGCAGATAAGGTTGGGTGTGTTCAACTGTGGTTAAGTTTATGGTTAGGTTCAGTTACTTGGACCATGGTTAAGTTTTCTTAGACTTGGGTTAACTCACTTTGGTTAGAAGACTGCCACATGGCATAGTGCCATCCAAGCACAGTCCCTTTGTAAGCACAGTTTGAATTCTGCATGTGAATCCCTGTGCCACATCATCAAAGGCCCTTCTTCTTCACAAAAGCTTCAACAAGCCATAACTTGCAATCCAGGAAGAATTTGGACATGCTCCAAAAAGGAAAAGTGATCTTCTTTTCGAGCTCTACGTGCCTGTCAGATCAGAATCATTGTATGCAATTAGACACTGCCAATATTGAAAGAATTCAATTGGTAATACCTTTGCAACCATTGGAAAAAGCAAAGCATGAATGCAAACATCGATGTAAAAAGCAAGCCAAAAGCACAAGTGCATGAGGTGACCATAGCAGGAAGCATGGCATCCACACAAAGCATCAAGGCACATGGAAAAACAAAGAATCATGCATCAAGCGAAGAAGATAACAAGATCGTCATCAAGCCATGAGCCAAAAGGTGACATCAATGGAATGTATTGAGAAACCAAAACCTTGCCAACCTTGCCTATGTTTTGTAATCAAACCTGACCACCTGAGAGTAGCTATGAAAGCACCCAGGGGAGGTATTGACATGTAAAAACGACACTTGACCACCTTAAGTAGCAATGCATGCACTAAGGGGAGGTGATGGATTTGTAACTCACATCTGACCACCTTGCAGTAGCCAAAGGATTATGGCACCAAGGGGAGGTGTTGAGAGTTCTGGTGCCATGAGCACATGTAGAGCAAAGGTATGAGCAAAGGATAAGCTGCCACATGGCATGGAGGAGATATCCCACATGTGAGCAAGCAAAATGGATGTAAGTACCCTCACCTATAAAAGGGAGGTTCATTTGAAGGAATATCAATCAAGCACTTTGCACTATCTCAAGATTCTCTTTATGAGTCCAAGCTAATCTATCTTGGAACCTAATTGACTTGAGATACATGTCATGAGCACTCTCTTCATCATGTTTCCACATAGGTTCCATCCACCTTAGAGCGCTCCATAGATCCTAAGGCATGCATGTTTTGTCACCTTATCCTTCATTCTTCTAGTCACTACCCTTCCAGACTCCCCTCTGGCTTTAGGGTATGGCAACGCTTGCTTTCTTCTTTTTTATTTGTCCAAGCCTACAAGTTCATTTGGAGATCATATGAAATTCATACCATGATCCTTGAAGTAGGATGAACATTGTATGAAATTACAAATGTTAAGATTCATACCATCAACCACGCACGAGGGAATGTCATCATCAGCTACCTCCACTAGTGCAACAGGAGTCTCCCCAGGCTACTCCACATCTTGCACCTACCCTCTTGAGCCATCCAACTCATCACCTTCATCAACCAGTATTGATTCCTTCTCCTTCATTCTTCTAGTCACTCCAACTTTAGGGTATTGCAATGCTTGCTTTCTTCTTTTAAAATTTTCTGAGCCTGCAAGTCCATTTGGAGATCATACTCAACTGATACACCAGATCCTCTAGTAGGATGAACATGTATGAAATTATGAATATCAAAGATTCATACCTTCAACCATTCACAATGTGATGTCTTCTGAATCGTGGGCTGGACTCCACAAACGCAGAGTGGTCACAACTGCTACATATAGAAGTGGAGTCCATGTCACTGGTCCTCCCTCTCTTAAGTGTTCTTACATCTCCACCCACATATCCTCCTTCATCTGCATTACAAAATTACTTGGGGGGTGAACTATTAATAAATATTATATATGATGTGCATTCAAGGGGTATTTAAAAAACCCCTTATCTACTATAAACTGCTATATAGCTCACTGTTTGTGCTAGCACACAATTTTAGTATATATAGTCATGGGACACCATTAATTATATATATCACATTGTGTGTGCTATAGACCCCATAGAATATGCTATGTAGCACATAGAGATAGATGTGGAACTATGCATGCTATATAGCTCACTGTTTGTGCTATTCAAACCACAGAATCAGCTATATAGCACATAGTATGAGTATACATAGTCATGGCACACCAAGTATGCTATATAGCATATTTTGTGTGTTATACAACCCACAGAATATGCTATGTAGCACACAAACAATATGTGGAACTTTGCATGCTATATAGCTCACTGTTTGTGCTATTCAAACCATAGAATTAGCTATATAGCATATAGTTTGAGTATACACAGTCGTGGCACACCAGGTATACTACATAGAACATTGTGTGTGCTATATAGCCCAATAAATATACTATGTAGCACATAGACAAAAATGTGGAACTTTGCATGCTATATAGCTCACTATTTGTGCTATTCAAACCACAGAACTAGCTATATAGCACATAGTTTGAGTATACATGGTCGTGGCACACCAGGGATGCTATATAGCAAATTGTGTGTGCTATACAGCCCACAGAATATGCTATGTAGCACACAGACAAAGATGTGGAAATTTGCATGCTATGTAGCTCAAACAATGAGCTATTCAAGCCACAAAATCAACTATATAGCACACAGTTTGAGTGTACACATAGATGTGGAACTATTTATGCTATATAGTGCACTATTTGTGCTATTTAATATCACAAAATCACCTATAAAGTAGAAATTTTCATTATACATAGACATGGGACAATGTGTATGCTATATAACACACTATTTGTGCTCTTTAGACCACTAGATCTTCTATATAGCACACTCTTTGAGTATACCTAGATGGGGCACACTATGTATGCTACATAGCACATGGTTTATGCTATTCAGCTAACCAAGTATACCATATAGCATAATGTTTTGCATATAGCACATTGTGTATGCTATGTGCCTCACATCGTCTATGCTATGAATAGTACACTGATCGTATAGTGCCTAGTATGCTAAACAACACACTATGCATGCTATGTGGCAGATTGTGCTGCTATGAAGTAATTTTTTGCAGCCCATTTTATTGCTATGTGGTAGACCTATATACATGCTATCCTTTTATAACACATTAATGCATGATTTCTTCTCGTGTAGCATACTAAAAATTGCTATAGAGCATACATCCACAACTCACAGCAAAAAATATAGATAGAAACTAATCTTACTTGGGAATCATCAAGGAAATGCATTGGCTGCTTCTCATATTCATTTTTTGCAATTTGATGATGACAAATGTCCTTCTTATTTGCTGTCACCCTTGTTTTTTTTGTCCAAAGTTTGACGACAAGTTCCCTTACTTCAGAGCTCAACACATCATTTCAAGTTTGTTTGCAAAGATCGGATGAAAACTTTCTTCCATCCTCATCATTTGAAAACCTATTAGTGGTGATTATAAATTCCTAGGGTGTATGTTTAGCACTCTTGTGTTGGTAAACTGAAAGGAAAGGAAAGAGTGGACACAAACTCAGAATACTTGCATTATTGAATGAAGAAGAGTGAGGTCCTTAAGTAGGCACCTCATACATGCTCACTGACATCACTGATGACTTCAGAGCTCCACAATCATCTCCTCAATCTGCTCCTAGATTCTCTCAATCATCCTATGTGGCTCTCCACCACCTAACTGTGCTTGTGGGCACCTAACTGTGCCTCTAGCTCTCACACATAGAAACCAAGGTGTGCCTGAGGCATACACCTTGAGATATCCCATCAAACCCCCCTTCAAGGGAATGCCTTAGGCTATGTCAAGGATACATCTAGTCTCGTAGTTTCTCATGCCATCTCATGATTTCTAACCTATCTCTATTAGATATCAATGCTCCACTCTCATGTAACTACGCAGGAACCAACTAACTCTACTTGTAAGCCCTCCATATGAGGAGAAGGCATTTGAGTAGCTCGGTTATTCGTCGGTAGCACCTGGTTTGGACACCAGATGGGGGCCACGTGTGGCCTGATGGCTGGACGGCTTCAGATAGAGTTGGCACACTGCCCACTAGGCTACATGCAAGTGCGGGAAGGCATCCCTTGACTGACTGTACTAAGGGTAGATGGAGTATTTCTTGGGGCAGTCCACTCTCGGGTTGCGGGGCCCGTTTCGAGCCTCAGATGATCTCGGATGGCTCTAGGCCGAATGCAAACCGTAGGTTAGTTGCTCTGTTTTACGCACCGGTTCTATCGTATGGTCGGTGGCTAATATCGAGACCGACTCCCAGTCGACCATTATGGGCAGACTGGGTTGGTCACCTAATTGAGCCTAACCGACTACGACTGGTGGCTATATAAGAGCAAGCCCATGAAGCCCATTTCATCACTGGCTACAGCAACCCTGATTCCTTAGCATCCAGCCTCCATCTTCTACTATTTCCAGCATGCCATCGAAGCTTCTTTTACAGGAGCGCATGGTTGGGAGGCAGCGCCATCTATTATATCAGTTCTACAGTAATCAAATTTTTTGATTCTCCATACTATCTTGTTTTCTCTCTTGTGTACGGTATCCTGTTATCTGTTGAGCATAGACATTGTATTATTTTCTTACATGGTATCAGAGCCTGGACTCTACCAAGAAGATTTGGTAGTGTGTTTCCATTTGTGAGCAAATTGTGAGAGATGGCCCAGCCCGCAAGACTGTGAATCCCACCGTTCAGCGAAAGCGGAAAGTTGGACGGCTCTAACTATCCACTCTGGAAGTTCAAGATGAAGACCATCCTAGGCGCATATGAGCTATGGGATACTACTACTGGGGTGGATGTGAGGCCGGTTGCAAGACCGGATCCAGCCAATGTAGGACAACAGATAGTACCAACTGCGGATGAGATTCTCACATGGACAAGAAGAAATGTAGATGCACTGTGTTCTATTGTCTGCAGTGTTAGTGATTCCATCATGGCATTAATTCAACATGTCACCACAGCAGAGGAGGCATGGATGGTCTTGAAAAATTAGTATGAGACCACGAATCAGATGCGGATTCAAAATCTAGAGACTCAACTCGTGAACGAGAAGTTGTCTGAGTCTGAAGCGGCAGAGAAGTTCATCACCAGGGTGAAGAATCTACGTGATCAGATGACTGTGATTGGCATTACCATCACCAATGAGAATCTAGCACAAAGGTGCATACAGATTCTCCCACCAAAATACGACGGTCTTGTTACAGTGCTAAATACACAGAATAGAAATCCGCTCCTCAACTTTGAGGATTTCAGCACGATGCTTCTAGAGGAGGAGATGCATCAAAAGATGAGGATTGGAGAAGATTCGGCTTTTTGGACCGGATCAAACAAAGGTAAGGGTAAGGACTCTGGTAGCCCATCTTCTTCTGATGATAAAAAGAGAAAGAAGAAGATCAAGTGCTTCTATTACAACAAGGCAGGGCACAAGAAAAATGAGTGCCGAAAGAAGATTACAGATGAGAAGAACAAAGTAAAAAAAGAGTCCAGCAATAGCACACAGGCAATACTAGTAGAGCTATTCATCGTAATTGAGGAGATTTGCACGGAGGCAGTTCATGTACCTGTGGATGAACCGTGGATCATTGACAGTGGTGCATTGTGCCACATGACTAGTCGGAAGGATTGGTATACCTCTCTACATCCGGTAGGGAATGACATCCTAGTAGCAGTCGGTAATGATGCAAAATGTCCAGCAAAAGGAAAAGGTACGATTGCTCTCAAGTCAGATGGAGTTGTAAAACAGTTGTCCGATGTTCTTTATGTGCCAGATATCAAGAGAAACTTGTTGTCTGTTTCCACGATCACAGATCAGGACCTCAAAGTTCAATTCGATAAGAATGGTGCACATATTCTGGATCTTCAAGGGAAGGTCATTGGTAAAGGTACACGGTGCAACAACATTTACGAACTCTCAGCTTTCAGTGATTGAGCAAATGTTAAGAACACTAAGCTGTGGCATGAGAGGTTTGGTCATCTAAACCTTAGTTCTTTGAAGGAGATGCATAAAAGTGGAATGATTGCAGACCTACCAGAAATTTCAGATCTCCCCGATGTATGTGAAGCTTGCATGATGGGCAAGCAACATCGGCAACCCTTTCCTAAAGAGGCCAGCAGGGCAAAGGCTCCTCTAGAGCTCGTTCACATGGACCTCTGCGAAAAGATGGAGACGGAAGCTTTGGGTGGTTCCTACTACTTCATGACACTGATCGATGACTACAATAGAAGGATATGGATATACTTCCTGAAGACTAAAGACAAGGCTTTTAGTAGGTTGAAGGAATGGCATGTAATGGTCAAGAAAGAATCGGGGAGGAAGGTGAAGAAGTTGAGATCATACAGAGGTGGAGAGTTCACATCAACTGAATTCGAAAGTTACTGCAAAAGTCACGAAATCAAGAGGTAGAAACCCCCACCACATACATCATAGCAAATTGGAGTAGCAGAATGCAAGATGCACGTCGTCTACAAAATGGGCCGGAGTATGATGAAAGGGAAAGATTTGCCAAAGTCTTTCTGGGCTGAAGCATGTAACATTGCAATTTACATCCTGAATCATAGCTACACGAAGGCTATGAATGGGATGACTCCACTGCAAGCCTTTTCTGGTAAGAAACCTTCACTTGTACATTTCAGAGTTTTTGGATGTGACTGTTTTTTGCATGTCCCTGATGCTACCAGGACCAAATGGGAACCGAAAAGCCAGGAGTGTATTTTCTTGGGCTATAGTGAAGAGGCGAAGGGTTACCATCTCTATAATGCTATTACCAAGAAGGTAATTGTAAGTTGCGATGTGGTCTTCTCAGAAGAGCCACATCAATTGTTGGAGGACCAGGATATCCATCCAGTACCACCACCAATAGTAGATCGAACTCCCCCAATGGTGCTTGGGAGGATTCAAGACAAAGAAGATAAAGAAGAGCCTGCAAAACCACAACAGCAACAACTATTCCCGAAGTGGGTAAAGCAGCTTTTGGATGGCAGAGAACCTCCAACCATTGAGGAGAAACCATCCGGCCGATCCAAGAGATTAGAGGAGCAAAGAAGGGTGCAGGAACACTTGGTCAACTATGCTTTGATGACAAAAGTGATCCGTGCTGATGAGCCCAAGTGTCTTGAAGAGGCACAGGGTGATGATAGGTGGATGGAGGCTATGCAGTTGGAGTATGGCTCCATAATGACGAACAACACTTGGGACCTTATGGATCGACCACCAAAATGCAAGGTAATCGGAACCAAGTGGGTGTACAAGACCAAGTAGAAGTCCGACGGCACGTTGGATAAGTACAAGTCTCAGCTCGTGGCAAAAGGATTTGCACAGGTACATGGTTTTGATTATCAGGATACTTTTGCTCCCATAGCTCGACTAACCACAATTCGTAGTGTTTTGGCTTTAGCTACCCAGGGAAGTTGGCCTGTGTTTCAGATGGATGTGAAATGTGCCTTTCTGAATGGAGATCTCAAGGAGGAGGTATACATGGAACAACCACCAGGTTTTGAGATCCCCGGTTAAGAAGGTAAAGTCTACAAATTGAAGAAGGCACTTTACGGGCTGAAACAGGCACCACGAGCATGGTACCAGCAAATTGATGCCTACTTTTTACAAAATGGGTTCAGGAGGAGCCCATCTGATGCAAATTTTTATATCTTCAGAGAAGGAGGCAAGTGTATGATCATGGTCCTTTATGTAGATGACCTTGCCATAACAGAGAACCATGAAGAGAAGATCTCACAGACGAAGCATTTGCTAGGAAGAGAGTTTGAAATGATAGACCTCGGACTGATGCATTTTTGTCTGGGGATTGAAGTTTGGCAGGAGCCGAAATAGATCTTCATTTCACAACTGAAGTATGCTGGAGAGATACTGAAGGCATTTGGCATGGCTGAGTGCAAGATAGTTGGTACCCCTATGGAGGTTGACACGAAGCTCTCAAAAGAGGATTCATCACCATTGGTGGATGAAGCGAAGTACAGAAGGCTTGTGGTCAACTTGATTTACCTGTGCAACACATGGCCGGACATCAATTTTGCAACTAGTGTATTAAGCAGGTTTTCCAATAAGCCCCGGGAGAACCATTGGTGGAGGGCAGGGATGCAGGTGCTGAAATACATCAAAGGCACACTTGATTATGGCATCACCTATACCAAGGGCAACATCTTGATCAGATTTTGTGACTCGGATTGTGCAGAAGACGTGGACAGCAAGAGATCAGTGATAGGGTACTATTTCTCACTTAGATCTAGAGTTGTGTCATGGGTCAGCAAGAAGGAACCCACATTTGCTCTTTCTTCTACCGAGGCCGAGTACAAATCTGCATGCTTTGCTTCTTGCGAGGTAGTGTGGTTGAGGAGGATTTTGGGGGATATGGGTGTAGTGCAGAACAAGCCTACACAGTTATCAGTGACAATCAGAGTTGCATGGTGATTGCAAAGAACCCGGTGTTCCATGCTTGCACAAAACACATTGAGATTCAATATCACTTTGTGCGCGAGCTTATCATGGATGGAGAGGTTGACTTGGTGTACGGCCAGACTACAGAGAATGCTGCAGACATCTTCACGAAGGCTCTTGGAAGAGACTTGCTGGAGAGGCATCTTCATCGACTTGGCATTGGGCCAAAAAAGTAAGTTCACTTGCGAGTGGACATTGAGGGGGGGTGTTAGATATCAATGCTCCACTCTCATGTAACTATGCGGGAACCAGCTAACTCTACTTGTAAGCCCCCCATATGAGGAGAAGGCATTTGAGTAGATTGGTTATTCAGTAGGTCCTGGTTTGGACACTAGATGGGGGCCATGTGTGGCCTAATGGTTGGATGGCTTTAGATAGAGTTGGCACACCACCAACTAGGCTACATGCAAGTGTAGGAAGGCATCCCTTGACTGACCGCACTGAGGATAGATGGAGCATTTCTCAGGGCAGCCCACTCTCAGGTTGTGGGGCCCATTTGGAGCCTCAGATGATCCGGATGGCTCTTGGCCAAACTGTGTCCGTAGGTCAGTTGCTCTGTTTTGCACACCGGTTCTATCGTATGGTCACTGGCCTATTTCGGGACCAACCCCCAATCGACCATTTTAGGCAGACTGGGTCGATCACCCAATTGAGCCTAACTGACTATGACTGGTGGCTATATAAAAGCAAGCCTGTGAAGCCCATTTCATCACTGGCTATAGCAACCCTGATTCCTTAGCATCTAGCCTCCATCTTCTACTATTTCTAGCATGCCATCAAAGCTTCTTTTACAGGAGTGCACGGTTGGGAGGCAATGCCATCTATTGTATCAGTTCTACAGTAATCAAATTTTTTGATTCTCCATACTATCTTGTTTTCTCTCTTGTGTACAAGATCCTGCTATCTGTTGAGCGTAGGCGTTGTACTATTTTCTTACAATCTCTCCTACCAAAAGAAAGTGATAATTATAAAATACTATTGACTATTTTGTGTGCAGTCTCTTTCTTCTTTGCTTAAATGTCCATTGAAAGGTCATTGGTTTGTGGTGCTATTTTTCTTTTACTTCACTCCCGTCTCTTGTCAGCTTCACATTTTTGTATAATCTGTAATTTTGGCAAGATATCTTGGACAAGGCTCTAATTGCAATGAACAATATACATTAGAACGTTTCCAGGTTTCATAAACCATGTGAGTTACATATGCACAGGAAAGAATAAATGTAGAAGATTGGGAGAGAGGGGAAGATACCATTAATTCTTCCACATTACATATTAGAAACTATGCATACCTCGTTAACTGGGCCATGGTTGCAAGGAAAATTGATGGAAGGTTCCATATTGTGCATGGGCACAGAGGAAGACGTGCATATAAATAGAGCATAGAAGACCGACATTGAGGTTCAGAGAGACAACAAGAGATATAGGACGTACGATTGCAGTATATTCAGATTGTGAGACAAATAGAAACACAGTGGGAGAATAGAGAAAAGAATGGGTGGGTCCCACCGACATGGTTTGTAGTTACAGAAGATGCCCATGATCTGGTTGCACGTAACAAAACTTCTTTAAAATATATCATTTGATTTTGGGATTTTTTTGCATTCATAACTTGTGCCTTGGGACACAACTATTTTGGACATCTTACCTTACTTTCACCCAAAAATGCTGAGGGAATTAGATGAAGCTATTGCATGGTGTGAAAAAAGAGTGGAGAAGCTGAAGGAGAACATTTGCAGCCTTAGGATAAGGTAGAAAGGAATCAAGAAGCAACATCTTCATGTACAGAGTCAAAGTATGGTATTGATGGCTACAATAGTTAGATCGGATGCCTACCATGTTATGTAGCGGGGTCCTAAATGCATGGTCTACCATATCCCCATCATAGATGACTGCATGATCTCATGGCCTACATGCTCCCACCCTATGCACGTTTTTTGCTTTAGGTTGTTTGTGCATGCAAGCTCAGTATGTAGAATATGTAATGTGCCACTGCCCAAGTCATGGATAAATCAAATGTGCATGCCTGCTATACAGTTATCCATAAGAAGAAAGTAGATGTTGCAGCTCAATTTGCCACTTGGACAAAAATTGCAAAAGACAAGGAGCTTTTATTGAAGAAGCCCAAGCCTAAGCCTGTGACTACAAAGAAAAGGATCATAAAGGGTAGAACCAGTCCCCTTCATAAAATGAGCAAGAAGGCTCAAACTTGCAACCAGGGAGCTCAAAGCAAGGAAAGAGAAAGTGACATGAAGGGAGTGGATGGGCCCCTAAAATGAGGAAGCAGTCCCCATTAGGAAAGGAGCAAGGAGGTTGAGCTTGCAATCAGGGAGCTCAAAAAGGCAACCTACTCTAAGCAATGTGGAACCAACCCCTGAAGAAAGGAACCAGCCCCCTTTAGGAAAGGAACAAGGAGGTCCAAGCGTGCAATCAAAGAGCTCAAAGCAATGTGGAACCATCCCCCTTCAGGAAAGGAGCAAGGAGGGCTGAGCCTACAATAAGGGAGCTCAAAAAGGCTACTTGCTCAAAGCAATGTGGAACCAGTCCCTAAAGCAAAGGAGTCTTTGAGATGTGATCTATGTAATTTGTATGTAATCCATTGAATTATTAATGTTCTCCAAAGTTTACTTGGGCAATGTATTAATTTTAGGATAGAACTTTGCAGTAATGTGATTCATTTTAGTATAGCACTGGTTGATTCAGCTCGGAGGTTGGTTGCACACTAGGATATTAACTACCACTAGCATGGCGGTTTGCTTCTATTATTACAAGATGAATGGCATGCAATTCATTTTGGTTAGGATTTGTGGTCACTAGCCCGATGGCTAAAAGCTAGGAATAGATAGAGAGAACCAACCTAAAGGGGACTATTTTAGTATAGCACTTTGCAACAATTTAAGGATAGCATGACGGTAGTGTAGGATAAGTGGTCGTCAGCATGGTGGTTGGTTGCACACTAGGATATTAACTACCACTAGCGTGGTGGTTCTTTGAGATATACTAAAAACAAGAATGGGGTTTATCATCTGGGATTTATAAAACAAGCGCGATTGTTGGTTTGGGATTTATTTGAAGAAGCATAGTCTCAAAGGAATA